>NC_054570.1:4709022-4944022 GCF_017654505.1 Polyodon spathula | reverse complement strand
TTTACATGTTGTGTTTATATTTTTGTTCAGTGTATATATAATATATATATATATATATATATAATATATATATATATATATATATATATCAACATATGATATTCCAAAGGTTTGTTTTTTTAAATAAATGTCAGTCATTTTCTGTGACCTTAATGTTTTAAAATAATGCTGAATTTTGTTTGTTGTTTTTCCCATTTCCACATGCATGACATACATATATAGTCCAAACCTGTTTGAGGATCCATTGCTCCTGGCAGCACAAATAGTGGAGCCAAGCAGTAAAGCAATAAAGAAAAAAAAAACACTTCACAACAGTTCAGTGGAAAATCCATACAAATTATTAACGGCTTCTGAATAGTGAAATGTGTAAAGTTGTTCTCTTTTAATAGCTTGATTTCCCATCATCCTCCTGCTCACTGGTAAATCCATCTCAGTTACAAGTAAGCAAGAGCATGATGGGAAACGTAGTTCTGAGAGGTCCATGCAGGTAGATGGGAAGCATCCCTTACGTAATCCCTTACATAAAATAAAAAAAAGTCAGTATGTGCCCTTTAACCCTTAGCAGTGCATTTATTCAGAGCCTGTCACGTGCGTCAGGTCCAATTTATTTTCCCATGCGCCATTTAAAATAATTGAAGCACACACTGCTTCCACACCCATGAAGATATTCTTAGGGTTAGTTTCTTTTAAACAATTCACTTCTGTCTCACCCACACTGGTACAATAATGGTATTTAAAAATATGTTATTAGCAGCTTTGTTTAATGTGTTCACAGAAACAAGCTTGGCATAAATCCTCACAGCATGATGACAGATTAATTTCCAATGCAGTTCATTCTGAAAGAATGGGTCTGTTTCCTTCAGTTTGACATGCTCCCCTTCTCAGTGTCTCTCAATTCAGGCTGGCTCTCACTCCTGGGGACCCCCTTCATTTACTGTACAGTGAGAGAGAGACAAGGAATCAGACAGCTCTCCACACACACAAACAAGCAAGGTGGAGAGGTGAGGGACTGGGAGGGAGGGAGGCTGGCTCTAGTGTGAATTTGCTGGTGTCTTTTTAGGTTTCCTGACTGACTAAAACTCTCCTCACATTCAGTACATTGATACGGCTTCTCTCCAGTGTGAATTCGTTGGTGTCTTTTTAGTTTTCCTTTTTCAGAGAAGCTTTTCCCACATTCAACACAACGATATGGCTTCTCTCCAGTGTGAAGTCGCTGGTGTGTTTTTAGGCTTACTGACACATTGAAGCTCTTCCCACATTCAATACAGTGGTGTGGCTTCTCTCCAGTGTGAATTCGCTGGTGTTTTTTTAGGACTCCTAACTCACGGAAGCTCTTTCCACATTCAGTACAGTGATATGGCTTCTCTCCAGTGTGAAGTCGCTGGTGTGTTTTTAGGCTTCCTGGCCAGCTGAAGCTCTTCCCACATTCATTACATTGATGTGATTTCTTTGGCTGGGATATCTTTTCTGTATCCTTAAAAAAGTCAATAGACTCCTCTTTAATGTGGACAGGCTCCAGTTCAGTCTCTTCTTTAATGTGGACAGGCTCCAGTCCAGGCTCTTCCTCTTTAATGTGGACAGGCTCCAGTTCAGTCTCCTCCTCTTTAGTGTGGACAGGCTCCAGTTCAGTCTCTTCCTCTTTAATGTGGACAGGTTCCAGTTCAGTCTCTTCTTCAATGTGGACAGGCTCCAGTTCAGTCTCTTCTTTAATGTGGACAGGCTCCAGTTCAGTCTCTTCCTCTTTATTGTGGACAGGCTCCAGTTCAGTCTCCTCCTCTTTATTGTGGACAGGCTCCAGTTCAGTCTCTTCTTTAATGTGGACAGGCTCCAGTTCAGGCTCTTCCTCTTTAGTGTGGACAGGCTCCAGTTCAGGCATCTCCTGTTTAATGCAGATAGGTACCAATTCCAGAACCTCCTGTTTAATGTAAACAGGCTCCATCTTTGTTCCTTGCTTTCACCAAGATAAGACAGTCCTGAAAACAGAAAAAAGAAATGAAGTATTACGATCAGTTCTCTATTGGTGTGTTTACACTTACAACTTGGACCTGAGCTGGCTGAGGCTCTATCAGATTCAAAGACTCTTATCATTTGAGCCTGTTTACATGCACCCGTTTGCATATGCACGCACATAACCCCTGAACTGCAGTGCGTGCCCGATGATGTCATATCAACCATCCTTTGTGTGAAGACACTTCCCTTCCCAAAAACAGAGGTGGAAGTGTTTAAATCAACAAGCCTGTCATTTGTGTCACTTGTGTGTTTCTACTTCAAGGTGGTCATTCCGTGCCAATTAAGATTTAATCAGAAATGGAGCAGAGAATTGAAAACATGCATATCGGTCATTTAAAGAAACCTGTGTTATTGTCTTTATTTACACATCAGTCTGACAACTCATCCTATATAGAAATGTAAACAATAACTCCCATTTATTTTCTTACCCATGACAAGTGTTCCATTGAAACTAGTGCTGCAACAATTATTCAATTTCATAGATTAACTGCGAATTTTGCCATCATCGATGAATATTTTTATCATCGATTCATTGACCCCCGACCTGCCCCATAGAGTGTGCTTAAGCCTTGTTCTCACAGAAGCGGGTGATTCTTTAATAAACAGTGAGCACTCAGAAGCAAGCAGGTGAAAATATTGAAATGGCGGACATGAGTTTATCGTCCTCGAACGCAAAAAACAAAGACTCCAGGTCTATATCCACCTGTTCCAGTGGACCAGGGCAGTGTCGTCCAAAAGCAGTGAAGCAAAAAAAACGTCAAAGGCATGGGATTTTTTTCTTCCTGGAACCACTGGCATGGTGACTTGCTCTTTATGCAAACAGTCAATGATTTATCATAACAGCATGATTATTATTATTAATTTTTTTTTTTAAATTGGACTTAGAATCACAAAATATAAAAAAGTAAAATGACGAGATGAAAGGAAGGCCAATGATGTAATTAATACATTAAGTTGTGTCAGTTCAGCTAACACTTTGTCAGTTAAAGGCCTAATATTACGAAAATATTTATTTTACTTACTTATCAGTAGCTGGGATTTCACGGTGGTTGCCGGTGTTGCTAGTGTCTGGGATTTTTGCTGATGTGTGTGACTTGCAGGGATGTTAGTAAATTGTGTTCAATCTGTATGTGATTTTATTGGAAAGTGTTTCTTGTTAACATTAAATTTCACATTTTAAAAAAAACGCATTTATCGTTTATTAATTTGAATAAATAATTACATATTTTGAACTAGCTCCAACACCGTACTTCCTTTTTTTTTTTGGGGGGTGGGGGGGGGGGGATTCTGAATCAAACTAAGCTCTTTGATTAAATACTTTGGGAAAGTTATGTTAACAGTTCATAAATTCAGTGCGTTCAAATTGTTGTTTAATTGGGGTACGGTTGCACTTGATTTAACGTACATGTCTCTTGTCAGCCCCACACCCTTTGTGTGATCCTTGTGTGTATTTCTCAACTCCAGTGTGTTACGCTTGCTGTCTCTTACCCTTTCCCCTGTTTGCGTCTTTATTCTATTCGTTATTCTATTCTTTATTCCAAAAAGCTAAATTATACTGTGTAACAATTTTTTTTTTTTTTTGTTCCTGGGTAGTAAGTGTTATTTCCTAATTGCTTATGCCTCAAAAGTACAGAAAATGGCTATTATTCCCAACAAACTTTGCTTTTGTGACCAGGACAGTGATATTTCAAAATATCACTATTTCCAATGGGAAAACGGGCAATGGGCATACTGCATTTACAGTATAATCGTAAATCTCAAAAAACTACTCACTTCTAAATCTTTTGTAGTCATTTTTGTATTACTTTAGTATAAATACATGTTAATTTGGATTCATATGTTGTTTTTTTCTGACTTTATGTGAACAAAAAGACACACATTTGCCCGTTTTCCCATTGGAAATAGTGATATTTTGAAATATCACTGTCCTGGTCACAAAAGCAAAGTTTGTGGGGAATAATACCATTTTCTATACTTTTGAGTTTTGAATAATTGATAGAATAAATCGATTACATAACCGTTTCATGCAGCACTAATGGGACACAGAGAAAGACGGCTAGTCGAAATATAAACAATAACTCTCATTTATTTTCTTACCCATGAAACGTATTCCATGGACACAGAGAAAGAAGGCAGGTGCAGAGCGTTCAGCTTCAGAGCCCCACAGCTGTGGAATGACCTGCCACAATTATTATTATTATAAGCTCTCTGCATAAGTCAGTGACTATCAGGAATGATGCTAAATGAAAGCCAGAGAGTGTTTCATTTCACAATGCAATAAAGTATGGTGTGGATGTGCTTGATCAAATAGCACGGCAGTATTCTGTCAAAGGTGCTTCTCGCAGGTGACCTGTGGCTGATTTTTTATGTTTTTGGACCTGGCTATTGTTTTGTACAAGGAGTGCATCGGGAACACTCATTCCCAGAGGTACTTCATTTTGCAGAAAGCCCTGGAGCTTTGGCAGAAACATTTTGATCAGAGAATGCAACAGAAACACTTTGAATGTGTGCCTGTTGTGAAAAGGCAGTCTGTGGTACATGCACTGGCACAGTTGAAAAGCATGTTTTCTGTGTGGATTGTACTAATTAGACAGCTGTAATAGATGCCTTTGAACTCTGTTTCCCTCAAAGCACATTCACATCGCTTGTTATATTTTTGTTTTATGCTATTTTTTTATAACATGTTATTTTTTATAATTTTGTATGTGCATACAACTTTCTACACCTGTTTACACAGTAGTTTATTGTGTAATGTTTATTATAGTTTCATATTTATGTACATGTGCTCTTTTTGAAAAAAATGTATATAGTGTTTTTGCTGTGCAAATGTTATATGTAGTGTTCATAAAAACAAATATGAAGTTGTATCAGATTGTTTGTTTTTAATATCAAAGCTGTTTTAAAATAAACGCCAAATGAACTGCTGCGGCAGTTGTAACTAGTCAGAAATTTCGGTGGTTCACGTGTTAATTTGAAAATGCACAAAAAAAAACCCCTCAACTTATGTAGGAGCTTTACAGCTAAAACTCTGACTTGTTTCACTTAACATTGTTAATTCATTGCCACATCTGTTTATAGTTTCATGCAACTTAAAAAAGGATGGTGAGTAAGTAGATTCAAGAAAATGCACAGAGTCCTTTTCTTCAATCAGTTGTTAGGTTTATTGAAATATGCAGGGAGTCTGGTCCCAGGTACAGGACAAGCAGAATACTCATCATTACAATGTTTGCATGACATTAAATACCCTTCTGTATAGATGGTCCACCTCCTCTTTCTCTGACACTTAACCAGTAGCAAAGGTACAACACATTATTCTGTTACCATATATTTAATTTAGTGTGTGTGTGTCTGTGTGTGTAGTCTAGTGTGACAACCTCTGAACTCAGTGCATTCTTCAGACTCCTGGTGCCCAAAAGGTCCATACATCTGGTTTTTGTCATCTTCTTGAGACCCTTTGATTCCAGTGGCATTATCTCTTTGGATCTCTCTGAGAACCTTTGGGTCCAACGCCAGCCCCTGGGAGCCTTTTAGCCCCTTTATGCTTTGCATTCCAAAAGTCTTAGAGCCTGGCCCCTTCTGGTCCACAGCATTGTTATCTTGTTAGCTTGCAGTCAATGCTGGGCAAGAAGCTTGTAGACGCAAGGGCTCTATCAATTGCTAGCAGTGCATGCAATTTGAACCAAACAGTCTGCTATCTGCAATATCAGTCTCTTTTCAGAAAATAACACCAGTATAACTCTGCCAGTCCACATGCGTAGCAAACTGCTAATCAATTCTCAATCCATGTTTTCCAACATTGTTATTTTCTGCATTCCACCAAGGCTAAAATGATTGCAAATGTGTTATTTTTAATAGGAGGCTGTGAACAAGATGGTTTGCAGTGGGTGACGTTACACCAGAAACACAAAACCAAAATAAACTGGTACTGGTGGGGCAAAACTGAAATGCTACGGCCTTCAGTTCTTTTTATTAAATAATAGTAAATAACAGATTTAAACAAACACAAAACAAAAGGGCATGCTGGTCAAACAAATAGAAGCAAACAAGTATGGTGCTGGTTTTGAGTAGCATGTACAGCAACTGTTTATACTGAATTGGCTTTTACCTCCTCACTCGCTCTCTGCTCGAATACACCCTTCTCCCAACAAGCAAAGCTGCAGGCTTTTATATTCTGGCAGAGGGGTTAACTAGCTATTAATTATTATTATTATTATTATTATTTGTTGAGCCTCACTATAATGCCACCCTTGCTTACTGCCCATTTTTGCCCATGGCCCTTACCAGGTGGTATAAAGAGGGTTGACTGTATTTAATAAATTTACACACCTGTTTTATAACAGTCAAACAAAAATAACACTTTGCATTTGTACAAGAAAAAAAATTCTGTAGAAAAAATATCTACAAAATGTCATTAACTTGTAGAGGCACTTGCTGTCCAGCACTGCGTCTCATAACCTCTACCTGTACTGTACAGTAGAAAAGAAATGCATCCGACGCAATGTGAACTACAGCAGAGCTCGCTCCATTCTTACTGGAAGCACACGCTGCTTAAATGCAGCACAACTTCAACTGTGCACTTCATCAAAAACAAAAAGATGGCGTGAAAATATCCGCTTACAAAATTCAGCCAAACCTGAATTTGTTACTAAACAAGACAGCACAGTAATCAATTACAGCTTCAAAAAGCCACGAATACACCCTTACCAATGAGACTGAGCAAGATACACAATTACAAATAATAATCATTTTAAACCATCAACGTTATTTAGCATCATTAGTACGTAATTGTGTTTTTTTTCCTTATATCAGCGCCATGCCGACAGGCTAACAATTATCAGTGCAGCCCTATTAAATAAAAACATGGAAGCTGCACAGAAATAACAAATAAAGCTTCTTGAAATGCGTCCTGAGTTGTTATAATAACGCGTTACAGAATGCTCAGTGCAATCCAAGTGCTTTGAATGAAGTCACTGAACTAACATGATGTCACTTCAGTTTAAAAGGTTTGTGTATTTGAGCGTACGTGTGCTTTCAGCACATTGCCACTAACTGTGTCGTTTTAACTAGCGCCACTGCACAGTGCTGGGCGTTTTACTAAGGAGGAGCGCCAACATGAACACAACAACATAAGATCAGCAGTTGACAGAAAACACTTTAATCCCCATTAAAATGAGCAGCAAGATTGTTTGGTCTTGTGATCTGTTTATATGGTCTCATGACAGTGTGCTATGGTGCCCTTTAGTGATTACAATTAATATTTAGCTTGTGCATGATAAAACATGGGATTACTTTCAATCTCATCACGCTTACTACCAGTCACGCCCACAACAGCCACATCCAGAATGCAAATCTGGGCACTTACTATTAAGAAAGGGTCAACATTTTTATTCCACGACATACATTTTAAAAATGTTATGGATGTGACATCTGGTTTTATTTAAACACCATTATTTTTAAATCACTAAAACACTTCCCTTTATCCCAAGAAAATGTATTATCAGTAACTTGGTATTACAAAGTCAAAATGTGACACTTACAAATGTGTGCATAGGATTGATTTGAGGCACCTCTGTGTGCAGAGCAATAACTTGCATAGTACTGCTGATTTAAGAAAGTCACAAATGAATCATGGAAAAGATCGACTAAAATACATTTAAAAGCAAGTCAACAGCCCGTTTTAATCTGTGACAATAACAGAGATTAACTGTACTGTAATGAGCATTCTTGTGCTAAACTATCAGCCTTTCAGATATGTTTCTGTAATATTAAGCAAAAATATAACAATAAACAAAGCATTGCACACAATTACAATCCTGCCAAGTAACACATTAACTCTTCTGGCATAATACAGAGAGAGTATGAAGCTGATTGAAGCTGAATGAAAAGAACGAGAAGCTTACTTCAGGTATTGTCAGTGGGGTGTGCAGCAGGCTCTAGTGCTCTAGTCACTCGCTCGGCCCGTCTCGTCAGTGAATGTGACCGTCTCGTCTTCTCTTCAGGTGAGAGCTGTTAGCAGCCACTCCACATCTCCACATTTTTTTTTTTACATATACTATTTGCTTCAGTTCACTTACACAGGTGTATACAGCACTATGAGATTACAAGAATACAGTTTAAGTTACTGTGAAAGAAGACGTTCAAGGGGAGGGGACAATTTCACCCCATGTGATCAAGGAAGTGCAACACTGTCTGAAAGCAAGGCTTGTAAACTAGTATTTATTTTAACCTTGTCTAGCACCAGATATCCTGTAGCAAAATAAAAACGTGTTTCTTTCACGCAGCAATATTAAAAACACTGTGTGAGGCTCCAAAGCGAGTTTGGAATCGAGGTCTCCCTCAGTGTTTTAAATGATACCAGCAGAATAAAACTAGTAAAGGAAACACAGATACACTTCATTGAAAGTATATTTAAAATTATTTCAAACTCATTGGACAGAAAGCCGGTTTCCCATGCGTGTTCATGTAAGTGTGAAACAATGGGATCTGCACAGTATTAACGTTTTGGAAAGCGCTCATATTACAACCATTACGATACTCTAACACATTCCAGTCAGTGAAATAATAACAGTTTGCTACAGAAAATATATTTAATCTCATTTATAAAAATCCCCGATTTCTAGTCTCCAAGTTCCACATGGCCGCATGAATAGAAATAAACAAATAAAAAAACATGCAGGACAACTTAATTGAAAGTATGTTTAAAAATGATTTCAAATTCATTAAAGGACAGGCGTGTTCAGTGTCAAACAATATGATCTGCAGTATTCACGTTTTGGAAAGCGCTCCTATTACCATCATTACGATAAAAATTCCCGATCTCTAATCTCTAAATTCCACGCGGTCTCACGAACAGAAAAAAAAAGAAAAAAGAAAAACACGCACAAAAACAACCCGGCCCGTTCAAAACAATACAAGATGACAGCTTTCTGTAGTTTAAAACACATTGTGCACCTCAACAAGGACTCGCTCACCTCCTCTCCGCTCCCCCTCAGTGTCTGAGCGGCTCTGCCTCCCACAGAACAGGGAGGCGCTGCGGAACCACGAATATACCAATCCCAAAATACACGCTGTGCAGAGCGGTGTGCCAATTCACCGAGTATGGACCGCAAGGGAATTGCGATACTGGCGATCCTTTAAAGAATAAAAAAATTAACTTTTAAATTTAACGAGCTGTTTGTCGCTCTATATTTTTCACAGTGAATACAATTTTAATTCAGGTAACTCCCTCCCTCATGCCAGAGTTGGTATAGCCCTATATTAAAAAGGCACTTTACAGAGCATTAAAAAAGGACCAAAAAGAAAGTACACAGAAAGAGTACACAGAACTGCAAACGCAAGTCAAAAAGGAAGTTAGAAAGGCCAAGAGAGAAATAGAAATGAACATTGCTAAGGGAGCTAAAACCAATTCCAAAATGTTTTTCCAATATTACAACAGCAAGAGAACATTCAAAGAGGAGATTAAATGTTTAAGAGATACAAATGGCAAAATCGTAGATGAAGAAAAAAAAATAGCAAATATGTTAAATGATTACTTTTCACAAGTTTTTACAAAGGAAGATACTGACAACATGCCCCACATGTCATCCAGTTCCTGTCCAGTTTTAAATAACTTTAGCATAACTGAGGCAGAAGTGTTAAAGGGACTAGGAGCTCTTAAAATAAACAAATCCCCTGGGCCGGATGAGATCCTCCCAGTAGTACTCAAAGAAATGAAAGAAGTAATTTACAAACCGCTAACCAAGATCATGCAGCAGTCTCTTGACACAGGGGTGGTACCGACAGACTGGAAAATTGCAAACGTAATACCGATCCACAAAAAGGGAAACAAAACTGAACCAGGTAACTACAGACCAGTAAGCCTGACTTCTATTATATGCAAACTTATGGAAACTATAATAAGATCCAAAATGGAAAATTACCTATATGGTAACAGGGTACTGGGAGACAGTCAACATGGTTTTAGGAAAGGGAGATCGTGCCTAACTAACTTGCTTGATTTTTTTGAGGATGCAACATCGATAATGGATAATTGCAAAGCATATGACATGGTTTATTTAGATTTCCAGAAAGCTTTTGACAAAGTCCCGCACAAAAGATTAATTCTCAAACTGAACGCAGTTGGGATTCAAGGAAACACATGTACATGGATTAGGGAGTGGTTAACATGTAGAAAACAGAAAGTACTGATTAGAGGAAAAACCTCAGAATGGAGTGTGGTAACCAGCGGTGTACCACAGGGATCAGTATTAGGTCCTCTGCTATTCCTAATCTACATTAATGATTTAGATTCTGGTATAGTAAGCAAACTTGTTAAATTTGCAGACGACACAAAAGTAGGAGGAGTGGCAAACACTGTTGCAGCAGCAAAGGTCATTCAAAATGATCTAGACAAGATTCAGAACTGGGCAGACACATGGCAAATGACATTTAATAGAGAAAAGTGTAAGGTACTGCATGCAGGAAATAAAAATGTACATTATAAATATCAAATGGGAGATATTGAAATTGGAGAAGGAATCTATGAAAAAGACCTAGGAGTTTTTGTTGACTCAGAAATGTCTTCATCTAGACAATGTGGGGAAGCTATAAAAAAGGCTAACAAGATGCTCGGATACATTGTGAAAAGTGTTGAATTTAAATCAAGGGAAGTAATGTTAAAACTGTACAATGCACTAGTAAGACCTCATCTTGAATATTGTGTTCAGTTCTGGTCACCTCGCTATAAAAAAGATATTGCTGCTCTAGAAAGAGTGCAAAAAGAATTATTCTGGGTTTAAAAGGCATGTCATATGCAGACAGGCTAAAAGAATTGAATCTGTTCAGTCTTGAACAAAGAAGACTACGTGGCGACCTAATTCAAGCATTCAAAATTCTAAAAGGTATTGACAGTGTCGACCCAAGGGACTTTTTCAGCCTGAAAAAAGAAACAAGGACCAGGGGTCACAAATGGAGTTTAGAAAAAGGGGCATTCAGAACAGAAAATAGGAGACACTTTTTTACACAGAGAATTGTGAGGGTCTGGAATCAACTCCCCAGTAATGTTGTTGAAGCTGACACCCTGGGATCCTTCAAGAAGCTGCTTGATGAGATTTTGGGATCAATAAGCTACTAACAACCAAACGAGCAAGATGGGCCGAATGGCCTCCTCTCGTTTGTAAACTTTCTTATGTTCTTATGTTCTTATGTTCTTATATTATCAACCGGGACGCTGTGACGGAAGCAGCGCCGATGCGGCGAGTTTTTCACAGATATAGAATCTGTGTTTTGTGCATCGATATTACTGTTTCCTGTCATCTTCTTCAAAATGATTTGTTCAAACACTAACACTATACCCCTGATAATGTTTTTTAGAAGTATATCAGGTTAATTCAGAGGTTGAGCGTTGCTGTCACAAAGGTCCACAATGGCGTGGGCATGCGCGCAGTTTCACCGCTTTCTCTTCGCTAGTCTCGGAGGGGTCAGGGCGGGTGATCTTGTTTCTGGTAAATACAGCACAGGGGAGCAGAAAGGTCATTCTTTACGAGTAAACTTCCAGACAGTAACTATTACTACCGTATAGCAGTGCGAGACAGTGGTATCAAACACACGTGTTCTTTATTTTACTTTAGTTATTCTTTGTTCAAGGCGCATGCCTATACAAACAGCATAACTTTATTAACTGCTATGATATGAACAATGGCAACTCATCACATCTCCCCTCTTAAATAAAATTCTTAACTGGCTATCTACAGGCAATGGGTACACTGCCATAAACACTTTTGGGAAGGACAGGGATTATTCTACCCTCTATCCTTTCCCAATCTAGATATCTAAACATTGGACTGGCTTAGCAATCTGGTGGTTATGAGTCCTTCTGGAATTGGTCTTGGTGGATCTACAGTGTCTTTTTGGCTGTTGCTTTCTTGTGCTGTTTCAGCTCTCGGTGGCGATTGGCTACTGTTATGTTGTATCTCTTCTGGTATTGCATGTTGTTCTTCGATTGTTGGTGAATGTGTTCTCTCATTATTTATTATTGTGTCTCCTGTTCCTCCTCTGGGTGTCTCCCCGCTCTGTCTGGACAATTTATGAGCTCGGTGTTGCACATCTGCCTTGAACAATTCCAGTTGTGTTCCATTCTTTTTCACCATCAGTCTTCACTTGAACTCTATCCCTGATACTCAGCTGTGGAAGTGGTCCTGTGGAATGTTTTCCATTGTAGTATTTTTCGTAACTCTGCTTTGCTTTTGCGTCACTCTATCTTAATACATTTAGATCAGGCCATTTTGGGGTTAAATTTTGCTTCATTGTTGGAACTGTGGTGCGAATTCTTCTTCCCATCATCAGTCTGTCTTGCTGGGCTTTCCTGCGTTGCCTCTGTGGGTGTTGAACGATAGTTCAGTAAAGCAAGGTAAGGGTCAGCTTGCTTGAGTATCTCTTTTGCGGTTTTGACTGCTCGTTCAGCCATGCCATTGGATTGTGGAAAATATGGACTAGAAGTCACATGCTCAAAGTCCTTCTGCGTTGCAAACTGCTTGAATTGCCAAGCAATGAACTGCGGTCCATTATCTGTTACTATCTTCTCAGTTATTCTAAATCTTGCAAATACGCTCTTTAGCTTTGCAATCACTATTTCACTGTTACTTTTTGGTAAGTGTAATATCTCTAACAATCGTGAAAAGCAGTCAGCAACAATAAGGAAGTTTCTCCCTTTGTATCACATAAGTCTGCAGTTAACTTCTGCCATGGAAGCTCGGACAGCTGGATTGTGATGAGAGGTTCTTTGCGCTGGCTAGGTTTGTTTTCATTGCAGTATTTACATGACAGGCAATTTTCTTTTACATCATTTGCAATCCCTGGCCACCAAACAGACTGTTTTTATCGTTCTCTACATTTGGTTAGGCCTTGCTGACCTTGGTGTATCTTTTCTATCATGTCTGCTCTCATGCTGCAGGGAATAACAATTTGACTGCCTCGTTTTAGAAATCCATTCAGTTCACTCAGTTGTCCTCTTTCTGTAAAGTATGCATTTGCTGGCTTGACTAGATCTCTGAAGTACTCAGGCAATGCATTTAGCGTGTAGTTCAGCACACACTGTAGCTGACTCACCCAGTGTCTCCTGTTTGATCTGTTCTTGCACAGATTTTCTCGCTGGTCGATGTTCTTCAATGGGGTTTTGACATATGCTTGTATTTCTGCTTCTAGGTCCGCCGGTTCTGTGTTTTTCCTTGGGTGTCTCGATAGCGCATCTGCTATGAGCAAGTGCTTCCCTGGCACACATTCAGCAGCTGGATTGAACTTCATCATTTTGATCAGTAAACGTTGACATCAGATTGGTGCTCTGTCCAGATCCTTGCTGTTTATTAGTGTCACCAATAACTTGTGATCTGTTATAAGTCTATAGGTCTCTGTGACAAAGTGCCCTCCCCTGTGTATATTATCTGTTATGTGTTGCATGTGGTGTGTTTAAATGTTGGTGTATAGACATTGGTACACAGGATATAAACGGGTCTGTGTAACACAAGTGTTTAAAATGTATATGTGTATTTAGGCACGAGGATTGCACAGCACTTCACTGCAAGTAAAATGTAGTAATATGTGAGCACGGGGAATTGCACTTTATTAATTCACGTGCTGGGATTCAAGTGAATAATTAATTGGTAATTGAATCCCAGCACAATAGTATATATAGATGCACGTTGTCACATACTGGCGGTTGGGTGTTCGGTGAGCGGAGAACGGGATTGGAGACAGAGGAAATAATAAGTATAATAATAATAATAATAATAATAATAATAATAATAATAATAATAATAACAACATAAAGTATCTGCTCACCGTATTTTTGTTTAGTGTTAGTCCGTTTTTGTTTGTCTTTTTATTTTGGCATAGAGTGCCGTGTCCTGTTGTTTTCTGTTTGTTTAAACCCTTTTATTTACAATAAACCGGCGCAAGCAAGCGCCATCATCATTTCAATTCATCTGTCCTGTCTCTGTGTATTCCATTCCTGGTTCTGACGCCGCCCACTTCAGCCGTCTCTGTGACAGTCTCCAGTCCACATAGATACTGGTAGAATCGTTCTGAAGCCCACACACTAGCCAGGCACTTCTTCTCTATTTGTGTGTATTGCTTCTCTGCATCCGTAAAGGTACGGGAACAGAAAGCTACTGGTTTCAGTTCCTTACCATGTTGCTGGAGAAGGATGCCGCCTATGCCATAGCTACTGGCATCAGCACTTACTACTATTGGTTTGTTCGGATTAAAGAACTCCAGAACAGGTGCAGAAGATACCATGGTTTTAACTCTGTTGAAAGCTTTGTCTTGAGGTGGACCCCATAACCATGCAGTATCGGACCTGAGCAGCTCATTTAAAGGGTGCAAGATGTTGGAGAGGTTTGGTAAGTATCGGCCTATGTAGTTTATCATTCCTAGAAGTCTCCGTAGTTCTGTCACATTTCGTGGTGGCTCTAAACTTGTAATGGCTGCAACCCTCTCTGGACTCGGTGTGATGCCTTCTTTGCTGATCAATTGTCCCAAAAACTCTAGCTTACGTTGGCGCAGTTTACACTTTTCTTTGTTAAGTTTCAGCCTTGAAGCTCGAATGGTCTCCATGGCTTTATGCAGTCTCATGTCATGCTCTTGTGTTGTGCTTCCAAACACAAGGATGTCATCCATGTAGACGACTGTGCCTTCCTGGTCATGTAGCAGCTCAGACATTTTGCGTTGAAATATCTCAGGCGCTGAGGTGATGCCAAATGGTAGCCTTCTAAAGCAGTATCTGCCTAATGGTGTGATGAAAGTGTAATGTCAGTTTAAGTCAAATTCTAAATCATTTATGTGGTCGTACACCAAGGCTTACTGTCTGGAGTTTACTCGTAAAGAATGAGCATTTCTTACTGGAAAGTGAGGACATTTACCTAAAAACAAGTTCAAAGAAAGCTTTCGAAACTTTGACGCCGTACTTTGATGAAACTTAATATACTTATATGAATTTTTTGTAATGGTTATAATATAGTGTTCAACACAACTTGTTAGAACAAGACTTGGAAAATAACCTTTTATTGTTAGATCATGTTACAGCATGTCTAAGCGAAACCTGTTTAAACCCCCAGGGGTCCACAGGCATTTGGAATGGCCTTAAATAAATTACATTATCTTCCAAAGTATAGACAGCACAGGCATGGTTCAGGGCTTGAAGGCCATTAGGACTAAAACCTCAGATTTGATATAAGTCTTACTCAGTACCACACTGGAAGGAGATATCCAGAAAAAAAAAAAAAAAAAAACAACAAATGCTTTTCATTTGTTTATATTCTATAGTCATTTTTTCACCTTGTAGCACATGAAGAGAGTCTGATTTTTTTCCAGTGCTTCCCCAACATGTCTACTACACTGGATAAAAATTTGAAACTGATTGAATAAAGGGATCAAATTCTACATGAGTTTTTACAAAGCTAAGCCCAAGGGTCCCCAAACCTCTCCAAAAATGAATATTGTGTAAATCTTTATGGCCAGTCATACACTAGTTTCTTGAGCAAGTTCTAAAAGGGATGTTACCTTCTGGCACCTCACATGCTATACATTGCCACATGAATTAGATTTTGTAATCCTCTTTTTTACTTATTTGTCCAATATTTCATTCAAAAGGTGGCCTTTTTGGAGAGCTTTGGGGTGCCCGAAATGTATCCATGATGAGTATGCATGACAAATACTCTCAGTTCATATGCCACAACTGTCAGGCACATTGCTCTCACATAACTGTGTGTTTGTGCAGGAGAATGTTGCTACTGAGATTTTTTAGTAGCTCTGAATTTTCAGTACCTGACTGTATTTTTGTTACTCACTTGCTTGAAAGTATGTAAATGTCAAGAAGCAAAATAATGAGATTTTTTTTTTTCAAAATAAACTGTTTACTTCAAATCAAATATTTTCCTTTTCAAACAATGAATAAAACTGAACAAAAACCTAATAACAACACGAACTGTACAAAATGAACAAATTAACTATTTACATCCCTAAAGTGCTCAATGTTATAATAATAATCTTTCAATGTTATTATAATAATATTATTAGAATTATATTTACATCACACCTAGGATGAATGTATAGGACTTCCTAGGTTCCTGTAGAAGTTTACGACGAAGTCTGTCAAATGTTCCGTTCCAGACCTCTGGTCACAGGCAAGTTCTGGAGACCAGTGAGGAGGTTTTTCAAGTCACTTTCCACTCCTGATCCACCTCCTCCAAAACTTCTACAAGACTGTAAATCACTTTTTTAAATGTTTTAAAATGCTGGAACACTTTTGACATTTAGTTCTTTTTACCAAATTTTTGGAACTTTGAAAAACGCATCATAAAACGTAAGAAAAACGTTGATGGGTGTGTGCGTAACGTGGTGCATTCTAATGAATACCACCTAATCTGATACTTGCACAAGTCGATTAGTTCCATACTACAAACAAACAAATCAAGGTATGGAATGGACAGTTTGTGACCTCCCCCTACAACATAATAGGGGTAAGAGTGTTCACCATTCACAGACAAATGTAAGGCCAGAGCAGCCGATGCTAGTGCTAAAACTCGCTAAAACCAATTCCAAAATGTTTTTCCAATATTACAACAACAAGAGAACACTCAAAGAGGAGATTAAATGTCTAAGAGATACAAATGGCAAAATCATAGATGAAGAAAAAAAAATAGCAAATACATTAAATGATTACTTTTCACAGGTTTTTACAAAGGAGGATACGGACAACATGCCCCACATGTCATCCAGTTCCTATCCAGTTTTAAATAACTTTAGCATAACTGAGGCAGAAGTGTTAAAGGGACTAGGAGCTCTTAAAATAAACAAATCCCCTGGGCCGGATGAGATCCTCCCAATAGTACTCAAAGAAATGAAAGAAGTTATTTACAAACCACTAACCAAGATCATGCAACAGTCTCTTGACACAGGGGTTGTACCGACAGACTGGAAAATTTCAAAGGTAATACCGATCCACTAAAAGGGAAACAAAACTGAACCAGGCAACTACAGACCAGTAAGCCTGACTTATATTATATGCAAACTTATGGAAACTATAATAAGATCCAAAATTGAAAATTACCTATATGGTAACAGGGTACTGGGAGACAGTCAACATGGTTTTAGGAAAGGGAGATCGTGTCTAACTAACTTGCTTGATTTTTTTGAGGATGCAACATCGATAATGGATAATTGCAAAGCATATGACATGGTTTATTTAGATTTCCAGAAAGCTTTTGACAAAGTCCCACACAAAAGATTAATTCTCAAACTGAACGCAGTTGGGATTCAAGGAAACACATGTACATGGATTAGGGAGAACATAAGAACATAAGAAAGTTTACAAACGAGAGGAGGCCATTCGGCCCATCTTGCTCGTTTGGTTGTTAGTAGCTTATTGATCCCAAAATCTCATCAAGCAGCTTCTTGAAGGATCCCAGGGTGTCAGCTTCAACAACATTACTGGGGAGTTGATTCCAGACCCTCACAATTCTCTGTGTAAAAAAGTGCCTCCTATTTTCTGTTCTGAATGCCCCTTTGTCTAATCTCCATTTGTGACCCCTGGTCCTTGTTTCTTTTTTCAGGCTGAAAAAGTCCCTTGGGTCGACATTGTCAATACCTTTTAGAATTTTGAATGCTTGAATTAGGTCGCCACGTAGTCTTCTTTGTTCAAGACTGAACAGATTCAATTCTTTTAGCCTGTCTGCATATGACATGCCTTTTAAGCCCGGAATAATTCTGGTCGCTCTTCTTTGCACTCTTTCTAGAGCAGCAATATCCTTTTTGTAGCGAGGTGACCAGAACTGCACACAATATTCAAAGGAGGAGTGGTTAACATGTAGAAAACAGAAAGTACTGATTAGAGGAGAAACCTCAGAATGGAGTGAGGTAACCAGTGGTGTACCACAGGGATCAGTATTAGGTCCTCTGCTATTCCTAATCTGCATTGTTGATTTAGATTCTGGTATAGTAAGCAAACTTGTGTTATATTCGCAGATGACACAAAAATAGGAGGAGTGGCAAACACTGTTGCAGCAGTAAGGTTTCAAATGATCTAGACAGATTCACTGAACTGGTGACACATGTACCAATGACACTGTCGCATGTACTGCACGTCCAGGAAAATAAAATTGCATTCTGATACTGCTACTGTATGTCAGTGTGTGTCTGCCTCTGTGTGTCTCAGTGTGTGTGTGTGTCACAGTGCGTGTGAGTGTATGTCTGTCACTTCAAGTCATACAAAGAGCATTTAAAATGGAGCGATAAAGTGGAGCTTCTTGGACTTTTGTGTTTGATATCACCCCTTTAAACGGCTGTTACGTTTTTCTAACTTGTTTTTTTTAACATTGACAATGCTTTTGTTTATGTTTAATACAGCATTGCCCCCCCGCAGCTGCTTTTTCTGAGCTGCGCTGCATCTGCACAGCGGGTGGGGCTTAGGGACGTCAGGATGCAGCTCTAGAAGAAGGTTTATCTGTGCAGAACTGCGGAAATCTGCACTATAAGAACGCGACCAATATGTTTTTGGCAATACTACGTGACTGCTATTCAATTGCAAGGAACTGAAGGGAGCGCACTGCCCGGGGATGATCCCGCGGTTGGAGGACGGTACTAAACCAGCGCGCAAGTTAACATGTGCTGTCAAAAGCATCTTGTTGGGTAATGTTAACTAGCTGCGCTGTCGACTGCTTTCCGATGATGTAACACCCTCAGCAGCTTTCAAACCCCGCGCTCGCCGCAGCTGCGGCTTTGGAATTGAGCACGCGCATTAGAGAACTCGAAACTGGCGCCATTCCGGATCCCGCGCGGTGTCAGCATTGCATAGAAGCCAGCGCGCAAAGAGCCGCCATGGAGAACCTGCCATCCAGCTTCATAACCGCGCCGAGCCGCCATGGAGAACCTGCCATCCAGCTTCATAACCGCGCCGAGCCGCCATGGAGAACCTGCCATCCAGCTTCATAACCGCGCCGAGCCGCCATGGAGAACCTGCCATCCAGCTTCATAACCGCGCCGAGCCGCCATGGAGAACCTGCCATCCAGCTTCATAACCGCGCCGAGCCGCCATGGAGAACCTGCCATCCAGCTTCATAACCGCGCCGAGCCGCCATGGAGAACCTGCCATCCAGCTTCATAACCGCGCCGAGCCGCCATGGAGAACCTGCCATCCAGCTTCATAACCGCGCCGAGCCGCCATGGAGAACCCGCCATCCAGCTTCATAACCGCGCCGAGCCGCCATGGAGAACCTGCCATCCAGCTTCATAACCGCGCCGAGCCGCCATGGAGAACCTGCCATCCAGCTTCATAACCGCGCCGAGCCGCCATGGAGAACCTGCCATCCAGCTTCATAACCGCGCCGAGCCGCCATGGAGAACCTGCCATCCAGCTTCATAACCGCGCCGAGCCGCCATGGAGAACCTGCCATCCAGCTTCATAACCGCGCCGAGCCGCCATGGAGAACCTGCCATCCAGCTTCATAACCGCGCCGAGCCGCCATGGAGAACCTGCCATCCAGCTTCATAACCGCGCCGAGCCGCCCTCGCTTCCACAGGGAGGCCAGCCAAGGATACGCGCCGATTCATCCAGGCACGCCTTCGGCTGGGACGCGCTCACCTCAGCACCGGACAGAGAGAGGGCTGGCTGGGGTCGCTGCTGATCTTACTAGACGCTGTCTCAAGCTGTTTAAACTATTTAGTTTGGCTTGAAATGTTTATTTTTAATAATTTGTGAGTTTTGTGTTTGTTTATTGCCTGCACGTAGTTCCGGGAAAGGGAAAGCATCGCATTTCTCCGTTGAATTTCACACAGAGTGGAGCGCGTCAGTCTCTGCAGACAGGTTGAGCTTTTCAGTGAGATTATTTACTGAGAAACAAACGCGTTTCAATTCCAGCAGAGCTGTACGGACGCTACTGCTTGCCAAGTCTGTTTGTGATGGATATATTTGAATGGGAAGGATAAGATAAAACAAATATATCTTACTAAATACAAACCGAAGCGGTGTTTGTGGATGAGCAGAGGATTCTGCTAGACCAGGCTCCCACTAAAACCAGTGCAGATGGAGGTCAGCGTCTCCGTGTCGCTCTTTCAAGAGCAGCTCGCCTCTCCCGTCGAGCGCGCAGTGAAAGCGGCTGTGGACTCCGTCTTGGGTGAGGTTACTAAAATTGTCGGCAGCAAATTCACTGAGTTTCAAGTGGAAATGTCTGGAATGAGGAGAGAGAATGAAAGTCTGAAGCTGAGATTGGAAATATCAGAGAGCGAGCTGAGAGCCGTGCGAGGGTGTATAAACACTGCAGATACAAACATGAAACAGGCTTTCATATTTCACGGTAAGATTGATTTTATTGCCTGGTATTGCTCGGTCAATCCAACACCTCAAACCAGCTTCTACTGGAAAGATATTGGTTTGTATTTCTCTTATTATAAGCGCGGTTAATGGCACAGCTCTGTGCTAATGTTGGTTATAAGGAGACTAATTGAGGCATTGTGTTATTTTATAGATTATAAGAACGCAGTGCATCAGACCGAGTCTAATTCATATTTAAACAGGTATTCTAGAAACTAAGAAAGTACTATATTGGAAAGTCTCAGCCAGTCTGTAATTAGAGAGACTGAAATGGTACCCTCCTGGTAAAGCGATGTCTTGTATAGAGTCCCACTGAGACAGTCACAGCCCATATTGCAGAGGGTTACAATAATGATTGGTGTCCTAATATGAACACACAGCAGCACATCGTGTTTGCCTGCAGATCTGTTTTTGGATAAATGGTTTCACTGTATTCAGCTCCAGTGCTGGGTTTGCCTCTGGTACAGTCATGGCCCCTTCTTTTGCGTTAGTCCTATTTCCTTATTGTTCCCCACACTCATTTACAGCGATCTTTCCAGACGAAGCTGGGTGAATACAGGGAGCGGCAGCAGCAACCTGCCTTAATGTATTAAGAATGGATAGTGCTACAGTATATATTATACTATAACAGTGTGCATTAAGAATGGATAGTGCTACAGTATATATTATACTATAACAGTGTGCATTAAGAATGGATAGTGCTACACTATATATTATACTATAACAGTGTGTATTAAGAATGGATAGTGCTACAGTATATATTATACTATAACGGTGTGTATTTAAGAATGGATAGTGCTACAGTATATATTATACTATAACAGTGTGTATTAAGAATGGATAGTGCTAGTATATATTATACTATAACAGTGTGTATTTTTAAGAATGGATAGTGCTAGTGTATATTATACTATAACAGTGTGTATTTTTAAGAATGGATAGTGCTAGTGTATATTATACTATAACAGTGTGTATTAAGAATGGATAGTGCTACAGTATATATTATACTATAACAGTGTGTATTAAGAATGGATAGTGCTACAGTGTATATTATACTATAACAGTGTGTATTAAGAATGGATAGTGCTACAGTATATATTATACTATAACAGTGTGTATTAAGAATGGATAGTGCTAGTGTATATTATACTATAACAGTGTGTATTTTTAAGAACGGATAGTGCTACAGTGTATATATTATACTATAACAGTGTGTATTAAGAATGGATAGTGCTACAGTGTATATATTATACTATAACAGTGTGCATTAAGAATGGATAGAGCTACAGTATATATTATATTATAACAGTGTATTATATTAAGTTCTATCGTTTGCTCAAAACAGTGTGATGCTGCAGTTTGTTTGTTAGAAAAATTCTAACCATAAAATAAATGAAGTACTTTGTTGAGCTGATGGTAAACAGAATTAGGAAATGATCGCTCCTATTGTTTCAAACCCAGACATTTACTAATACAGGTTATTATTTAAGAGCAGAGATGAGTTTGCACAGGATGCATGCAACAGGGATAGCCACACCATTACAAATGTACTGTAATACTGTAAGGGATGTGATTGGATTTATATCTACAGTTCACGTGACACTGCACAAGCAAGCTTCCAGTGTTGTTACAAATGATTATTACACAGGTGGAGTTTTTACAAAAACATATTACTGCACTTTAAAAAGTGAGAATTTTGTAAATCACTGGTTTAAATGAAACTGCTTTGAGAATAAGCAGACTATCCTGCTGCAGTCTCTTGTCTGATTATTCTATCTGACACATTGAAACTTGTATTCTGTGTTGACCGTTTCCATCTAAGCCATTATCACAATACAGTGTGAGTTAACAAAAAGCCATTCCTCAGACTCTTTGCTGAGACTGCAAGTCTCCCCGCTTGGTTTCTAAGCCTGTTTGCAGTAGAGAAATGGATGTTTGCACTGGAACAGAGCGGCGCTCATGATTGTGATTGACAGGCAGGTAGAAGTGGATGCAGTGCTCCAGTGAGGTACAGCAGCTGAGAAAGCCCAGCAGGAGTAAGTCTTGTTTTGTACAGGATGTAGAATAAAAAGATGTTCATATGAAAATGCCTTTTCCTTCACTTTGTTCATAGGAACGCAAACACAATGTTACCTGATGATTGCAATGTAGAATAACTTGAATGGGATCAATACCAGAATGTATCTATTAAACCAGCTCACCCCTATATGAAATAACTGAGGAACAGTCACTTGAAATGCAAGCTGCACATTATTGAGCACAGCAGCAGGAGGGGTTATTTTGATACAATCCCTGATCAAAGCAGCCAACGCAGAATGTTGATAGGAGCTGAAATAAATATTTGATCATTTCAAAAGTATGAACCATGGCATTCTGGGTAGGGTACTAGGGTTATATATTGTTATTTATTCTTTCAAATTTCAAAAATTAATTTCAGCATTAATCACACCTCTAGCATAAGTATTTTAGAAGGAATGTTGGATCCAGCCTGATTCCCAGGTCAGGATCCTGTAGTATCTGGAAAAGTACAAGATCCCATAGGCTGTCATTCATGATTTGTATCTCTTGGGCAGACCCCCAGTGAGCTCTAGCAGGCACTATAGAGCTGCCTTTGTCCTCCTGGGAGCACACTGCCATGCTCCTGGGTGTGAAGAGGTGATTGGCTTGGTTGTGGATTAGAGGACACACTCTGTTCACCTCAGCTGTTATGGGGTTTCCTGCTGGAGGGAAAGTGTGTTTTAATTGTCAGTTAAAACAGGGTAAAGTAACTGGGAGCACTGTATTTAAAAATAAATAAGAGAAATACCTCCATTTAGACCCTGAAGACATCTCCCAGTAGTATTCTAACACAGGGCTGGCTTTGTAGAGGAGCCAAGCTAGTAAGAAAGAGTTGTAATTTTATACAACTTTGTTTTCCCACAGATCCCAGAGAGAGCCACGCTATCCCTGAATCTGAAGCACAGGAGGAGCCAAAGATAGAAGCAGTTTCCACACAAGAGGAGTCCTTTGAGCAGGAGTGCTGTGCAAGTCTAATGCAGGTTACAGAGCTGACATTTATTAAAGATGAAGACTTCCCTGAAAAGGAATGTGTTCCTGTTAAAGAGGAGTTCATAGAGCAGGAATGTGTCTCCATCGCAGAGGAACTTCATGCTGAAAATAATGTCTTTACACTTGAGGAGCACAAGAAGCTGGGATCCAATCTGTGTGATGATTCTCCATCTGAATGTGAACTGGGATTTAGAGGTAACCCTACAAAACAAGCAGCATTGAGCTGCCTATTCATCTTGCAGAGCTGCTACTGAACACCAGCAGTGTGCTTCACATTCATATTTTACCCAAGGGGAGCTGCCCAACCACTCTGTCAACAAGGACATAACTGTGCTTGCTCCTGAGGCAGCTGCTAGATGTGCAGCCACTGCCCCGCCTCTTTAGAATGCTGTTAGATCAGCGGTGTCCAATCACGCTCCTGCAGGCCATTCCACTCCACATTGAACACGTTCACTTCTATAAAGTGCTGCTCCTGTGCCTGGATGGATGGTTAATTGGTTCAAGGAGTGGAACAGCCAGCTTTGGACACCCCGGGACACCCCATTCCTGGTAGCCTGTTTGCAGTTGTGCTGCTTTACAGAGCTGCAGGGATCACATGTCCCATCACTGGGTGATGTCACATCCAGTTGGGTTGCTTAGTGTCCCCAGAAGAAACATTTTAGTAGAGAATCTCTGTGCAGAGTCTGCAGCAGCATCATCAAAATGAGAGTGAACCCATATTGTATGAGATTGAAAACCAACAGTCCTATTCTACTTCTTACACTTTATTCAAATACAATATAATTTTTAAATGCTCATCTTACTGCAGCTATCCCAGGCACTGTAATGTTTGCTCGCAGCGCCTCATTTCCTTGTGTGTCTCACAGTAAGCATTGCTGTGTTATTATTGTCACAGTACAGCAAGTATGTGTGTCGAGGTGTTCTGTCCAGCAGACCAGCGAATCTGTTTCAGCTGTGAGGGGGAATCTGGGAATTGTAGTTTTACCTGATCTTTCCTCTACAAATATTTTACACAAAAATCATACAAAGAGAAATTTGTTGTGTAAAAACAAATCCCCTCCAGCCCTGCGTAGTTCTACTTGTCGTGTGTCTTCAATACAGGCAGAATAAAAAGGCAAGGTGCAGTGCATCGGATTGCAAATGGGATTTCTCTTTTTAAAAGCACAGCAATATTAATTATCAAAAAACAAATTAAAATGTTACATCAGTAGCAGTACTATCACCATGCAGGTAGTAACTAACTTGCATGTATAGTCAGGATTTTTCAATATTCCAGTTTAAACAGTATAAGAACATAAGAACATAAGAAAGTTTACAAACGAGAGGAGGCCATTCGGCCCATCTTGCTCGTTTGGTTGTTAGTAGCTTATTGATCCCAAAATCTCATCAAGCAGCTTCTTGAAGGATCCCAGGGTGTCAGCTTCAACAACATTACTGGGGAGTTGATTCCAGACCCTCACAATTCTCTGTGTAAAAAAGTGTCTCCTATTTTCTGTTCTGAATGCCCCTTTTTCTAAACTCCATTTGTGACCCCTGGTCCTTGTTTCTTTTTTCAGGCTGAAAAAGTCCCTTGGGTCGACACTGTCAATACCTTTTAGAATTTTGAATGCTTGAATTAGGTCGCCACGTAGTCTTCTTTGTTCAAGACTGAACAGATTCAATTCTTTTAGCCTGTCTGCATATGACATGCCTTTTAAGCCCGGAATAATTCTGGTCGCTCTTCTTTGCACTCTTTCTAGAGCAGCAATATCTTTTTTATAGCGAGGTGACCAGAACTGCACACAATATTCAAGATGAGGTCTTACTAGTGCATTGTACAGTTTTAACATTACTTCCCTTGATTTAAATTCAACACTTTTCACAATGTATCCGAGCATCTTGTTAGCCTTTTTTATAGCTTCCCCACATTGCCTAGATGAAGACATTTCTGAGTCAACAAAAACTCCTAGGTCTTTTTCATAGATTCCTTCTCCAATTTCAATATCTCCCATTTGATATTTATAATGTACATTTTTATTTCCTGCGTGCAGTACCTTACACTTTTCTCTATTAAATGTCATTTGCCATGTGTCTGCCCAGTTCTGAATCTTGTCTAGATCATTTTGAATGACCTTTGCTGCTGCAACAGTGTTTGCCACTCCTCCTACTTTTGTGTCGTCTGCAAATTTAACAAGTTTGCTTACTATACCAGAATCTAAATCATTAATGTAGATTAGGAATAGCAGAGGACCTAATACTGATCCCTGTGGTACACCGCTGGTTACCACACTCCATTCTGAGTTTTTTCCTCTAATCAGTACTTTCTGTTTTCTACATGTTAACCACTCCCTAATCCATGTACATGTGTTTCCTTGAATCCCAACTGCGTTCAGTTTGAGAATTAATCTTTTGTGCGGGACTTTGTCAAAAGCTTTCTGGAAATCTAAATAAACCATGTCATATGCTTTGCAATTATCCATTATCGATGTTGCATCCTCAAAAAAATCAAGCAAGTTAGTTAGACACGATCTCCCTTTCCTAAAACCATGTTGACTGTCTCCCAGGACCCTGTTACCATATAGGTAATTTTCCATTTTGGATCTTATTATAGTTTCCATAAGTTTGCATATAATAGAAGTCAGGCTTACTGGTCTGTAGTTACCTGGTTCAGTTTTGTTTCCCTTTTTGTGGATCGGTATTACGTTTGCAATTTTCCAGTCTGTCGGTACCACCCCTGTGTCAAGAGACTGCTGCATGATCTTGGTTAGCGGTTTGTAAATTACTTCTTTCATTTCTTTGAGTACTACTGGGAGGATCTCATCCGGCCCAGGGGATTTGTTTATTTTAAGAGCTCCTAGTCCCTTTAACACTTCTGCCTCAGTTATGCTAAAGTTATTTAAAACTGGATAGGAACTGGATGACATGTGGGGCATGTTGTCAGTATCTTCCTTTGTAAAAACTTGTGAAAAGTAATCATTTAACATATTTGCTATTTTTTTTTCTTCCTCTATGATTTTGCCATTTGTATCTCTTAAACATTTAATCTCCTCTTTGAATGTTCTCTTGCTGTTGTAATATTGGAAAAACATTTTGGAATTGGTTTTAGCTCCCTTAGCAATGTTCATTTCTATTTCTCTCTTGGCCTTTCTAACTTCCTTTTTGACTTGCGTTTGCAGTTCTGTGTACTCTTTCTGCGTACTTTCTTTTTGGTCCTTTTTTAATGCTCTGTAAAGTGCCTTTTTTCGCTGAATATTTTTTTTAATTGATCTATTAAACCATTTTGGCAATTTAGTTTTACATTTAGATTTGTCTACTTTAGGGATGTAATTGTTTTGCGCCTCTAGTACTACATTTTTGAAGAACAACCATCCTTCTTCTGTGGGTGTTTTCTCTATTTTACTCCAATCTACTTCTGTTAGTCTCTGTTTCATGCCTTCATAGTTTGCTTTTCTAAAATTGTAAACCTTAGCTTTAGTCTTTACTTTTGGGGATTTAAAAAACACTTCAAATGAGACCATGTTGTGGTCTGAGTTTGCCAGTGGTTCTCTGACCTCTGTTTTAGTTATTCTATCTTCGTTATTTGAAAAGACTAAATCAAGGCATGCCTCCCCTCTAGTGGGTGCCTTGACAAATTGTGTTAGGAAGCAGTCATTTGTCATTTCCACCATTTCTATTTCATCCTTCGTGCTACCCACCGGGTTTTCCCATTTTATTTGGGGGAAGTTGAAATCCCCCATTAGTATGGCTTCTCCTTTGCTACACACATTTCTAATGTCATTGTATAACAGATTATTGTGCTCACCGTCTGAATCTGGCGGTCTATAGCATGCTCCTATTATTATGCCTTTTGAATTTTTGTCTGTTATTCTGACCCATATTGATTCGGTTTTATTTTCTTTGTCCAGGTTTAACCCCTGGGCTTCAAGACTGTTTCTTATGTATAGCGCTACCCCTCCTGCTCTTCTGTCCTGCCTGTCTTTCCTATACAGTGTATACCCACAAATATTATATTCGTCCCCATCACTCTCAGATAACCACGTTTCTGTAACACCTATCACATCATAGTTACCTGTTAGTGCAGTAGCTTCAAGTTCTAGAATTTTGTTTCTGATACTTCTAGCATTTAGATAAATACATTTAATGGTTGTCTTACCTGAGTTGTTGTTCTTGTTTTGATGCGGTCTCCCTTCTGTTTTTTTGTTGATTTCTCCCCCCTTCCTTTCTAGTTTAAATGCTTCCGAACCTGCTCGAGGATCTTTTCTCCGAGTAGACTAGTTCCCTTGTTATTTAAATGCAGTCCATCCCGTCTATACAGATAGTCCTCGTTGTAGCAGGTGAACTTTAATTTTCCACGTCACTGACATACTGACATCATTCTTGCTGTGATTGACACTTGTGGGACACTAGAGTTCACTCTACAGGGTTCTCCCCAGGAATTCTCTACAGTCGGGCAGCAGAACATTATAGCCAGGAGCACTTTTAATGGAAAAATAAACTTACTTTACCTTAAATATATAATACTACAAAGAATCTGAATAATGTGTTCTTTTTCGTTGACTCGATCTGGTTGTACTTTTTTTTATGTAGCCGGCGCAAATATAGTATTAGGCGGTAGATTGTGCTGATCGCCGGCTTATTTTGAAAACCCCGCATTCATTGTCACTATGTTTGCTTTGATCAGTTATTTTTTTAGCAGTCTAATGTTTTAGCCTCTCGAAGTGCTTAACACAGAAAGCATACCCCTTCAATTCTCTGATTGGTTAAATGTTGTGACAAGATGTAACATAGCTGTCATGTGGTTCCAAGATTATTTTTTTTTCACCCAGCAATGTGCAGGTGATCTAGTCTGCTAGAAGCGCAATCAGTCCTTATTGTTAAAGGCACAATAGCATCTGTAAGATGGGCTGATCAGGGAGAATCATGCTGTAGTTGTCGTTTATGACATGAAGCCCTGCAGAACAGTGCATGTGGAAGAATGCTGTACAATAATCTTTCTCTCTTTCTTTAGCTTCTAAAGTAGATGAAGAAGAACACGACTTCACTCCATCACTCCAGTGCAAAAACTCTTCTAGTGCCAAACCACAGTGCAAGAAGCACAGAGAAATAACACCCCAAGAAGAGTATGTGAAGACATTGAGAGCTTCCTGTCAGTTAGATGTTCCTGAAACTCACAAGGGAAATCCCACAGGAGGGACTACATTTTCCTGGGCTGATTGTGGGAAGAGTTTCAATCACATATCACTGCTTAAAAGACACCAGCGCATTCACATAGGAGAGAAACCTTCCCACATACAGTCCAGTGATAAGAGTTTAACACAGTTAGGAAATCTTCATTCACACCAAAACATTCACACTGGAGAGAAACTTTATCACTGCACTGTGTGTGGGAAGACATTCAGGCACATAGGAAGCCTTAAAAAACACAAGGCCATTCACACAGGAGAGAAACCTCATCACTGTGTTGTTTGTGGGAGGAGATTCAGCCAGTTAGGAGACCTTAAAAGACACCATAAAATCCACACAGGAGAGAAACCTCATCACTGTACTGTTTGTGGGAAGAGATTCAGCCAGTTAGGAGACCTTAAAAGACACCATCAAATTCACACAGGAGAGAAACCTTATAACTGTGCTGTTTGTGGGAAGAAATTCAGCTTATTTGGAAACCTTAAAAGACACCATAAAATTCACAGAGGTGTGTAATTCTCTACCTGCACTTAATGTGTGACTTAACTTCTTCAGCTGCTGGCTCTTACAGGACTTGAACTTTCTCAGAATTGCACACACTTGGGGACACCTAAACAACAGGACTGCATTTGACTAATACAGAAATATTTACTGAAAACAAAAGAATAAACTTGCTTGATAAATAGGGTCACCCCCTAATCACAATCTATCTGTTCAGATCAACAGCTCACGATCCACAAAAATGAACAAGTACATCCTGTATTCCTCATGTTGTTTGTGCATTCAGATTGTGTTCTTTCACATTGGTAATATATTAAACAGATTGTTATTGTGAATGCATGTTTCTCTTTCTTTTCTCATGTGACGGTGAGTCTGCGCTACCTCAAGACACAGCATAGAATACCGCAGTTATCATGAGGGCAGCTTGAAGTGTAAAAACAATACTGTTTCCAGCAGGGGGCACCAGAGAGCTTTTAGGAATGGAATGGGCTGCATACTATTGTTTTTCAATGAGGTGATTTCTGCTCTGGATGTGTTTAATACTGCCCTCTCTCTCTTGGGTACTCTATTAACAAATGTAGGCTCCTGTGTTTTTAATATCAATTTACTGATTGACAACGAGACTACTAAATAAAATAAAATCTATATTAAAAATGCTTTGCTGCCTGTTTTAAATGCTATTTTAAATGATGTTCAGTGTCTTGTCAATCAAGGATTTCATTTAAAAAATCCAGTAATAACCATGATGTCCTTGTTTCTACATATCTTATATATACCCTGATTGGAGCAGCTTTTTAAACTGCTGTCTGCTCATACAAGCCATCCGTGTACAATCAAACATATATTTTGTCATTAAATTTTATATAACCTTGTGGTTTATAAAAATTGTTTTTACATATTTAACTTGATGTTGCTTTAAAGCCCATTTCAGTTGTACACTATCCTGTAAAATGTTCCCTGCTGTTACAAGTTTGTGTATAACTTTTTTTATTTATGATTTTGGGAAACACACTCTTGTTAGATATTTTATCGATCTGTAATTTCAAGTTGTTATTATTTGTAGTGTTTTAGATTGCAAGGCTGTGAGATTTTAAACAGCAATCTCACACGATTGCATGGAAGTATCGGGGGTGGAGGATTTATAAACTGCAGAATCAGGAATAGAAGATAGAACAGACATTTTCAATACTTGGAATGGGAATTTTAGCAGCAATGCCTACAGCTTTTGTTTGAAGAAGATTATGATTAGCTGATCTGCAGCTAGTATGCAGCTCTGTACTAAATCCACAAGTCTGTTGCAATTGACCCAGATGGTTCTCATTGCTGTCTTCATTAGGGGCACTGGGAAATGTAGTTCTGATGCCATTTTAAAATCCCAAAATGAGTATTCAAATCAATTCAAAACTCGCCATTCTGATCGCTTTATTGCTCTACTACATCTCCCTGAACTACAGAATTTGCTGATCTCATTCTGAAAATAAATAGTTTTTAAAAGATATCTTCAACTTTCAGCTTTTTTTTTTTCTTTTAAGATGTAGGTCGCACCCCCCGCGCAGCTGTGCGATCTGATGCAGTATTTATAAATGCATCTAGATTATTCCTGCCGTACCTTTCTCTCCATGTAAACCTGTCCAGGTCTGACAGCATCAGCTCTTCTGTGCCTGTATTGTTTTGAATGGTTTCTTAACACAGCCCAGTAGTTGTCCAACCGTAAACTGCAAAGTCAGTTTGATAAGTGACCGGGTATTACACAGTGCAGTTTGATAAGTTGACTTGGTATTACACAGTCAAAGTTTGATAAGTGACCGGGTATTACACAGTGCAGTTTGATAAGTGACCGGGTATTACACAGTGCAGTTTGATAAGTGACCGGGTATTACACAGTGCAGTTTGATAAGTGACCGGGTATTACACAACACTGCCCAGTGCGTTTGAAAGTATGACACAGTGCACGGCAAACTATGTAACTGGCCCATAATGTGTCACGTCAACTATGATTCACCTGACCGGGTATTGTCACGTCACAAACTATAAGTGACCGGGCCCATAATTGTGTCACGTCAAACTATCACTGGCCCATATGTGTCACGTCAAACTATTTCACCAGTGTGATAAGTGACCGGGTATTACACAGTGCAGTTTGATAAGTGACCGGGTATTACACAGTGCAGTTTGATCTGATGACCGGGTATTACACAGTGCAGTTTGATAAGTGACGTGGGTATTACACAGTGCAGTTTGATAGGTGACCGGGTATCAGCTCTTTGTGTCAGTTTGATAAGTGACTGGGTATTACACAGTGCAGTTTGATAAGTGACCGGGTATTACACAGTGCAGTTTGATAAGTGACCGGGTATTACACAGTGCAGTTTGATAAGTGACCGGGTATTACACAGTGCAGTTTGATAAGTGACCGGGTATTACACAGTGCAGTTTGATAAGTGACCGGGTATTACACAGTGCAGTTTGATAAGTGACCGGGTATTACACAGTGCAGTTTGATAAGTGACTGGGTATTACACAGTGCAGTTTGATAAGTGACCGGGTATTACACAGTGCAGTTTGATAAGTGACCGGGTATTACACAGTGCAGTTTGATAAGTGACCGGGTATTACACAGTGCAGTTTGATAAGTGACTGGGTATTACACAGTGCAGTTTGATAAGTGACCGGGTATTACACAGTGCAGTTTGATAAGTGACTGGGTATTACACAATGCAAACAGGGGCTAGGCTGGGGCTCCATCAGTTTCCTAACAGCAGTAAAATAGTTTGTGTAACAATGAAGCCGTGTAGTAAGTGTGATTTTATTAGAGCTTCCTTTATGAAGTGTTTTGTATGTTGTCAAGCTAGAACCCCTCTTCAGTTTTACTCAGACTGGTATAATGATTGTTTAAAAATACACCAGTTTAAATGTAGCTACCTAATTAGTGATACTTGTGTTGGAATTAATGCTGATAGGCCTGTCAATGTTGACCAATACAGGACTTGGTGACAGTAGATGCACAGGAAACGTTTTGTACGAGTCTTTTCAAATTGTAGTGCTCACCAGACAAATAGCCCTCAGGTTTCAGAAACATTTTCTATGAAAGTCTTTTCACATTGTAGTACTCACCAGACATTTTTTAAAATTTATTTTGGATTTCATCAAACAAAACATAGCTAGAAACCAGACCTGAAGCATCACAGATTGTACTGCTGAGGATCAACTTTAATTTTCACTTATCCTCTCCCCTATTTTGTGCCTGTGGTCATGCATTAATCTATATTCATTTAAAAAGAATCCTGAAAGTTGATGCAAAGAAAGCTAAGGAAACAGTGACATCTAGTGGAGAACATAAACCAGACACCAGTCAGTGTCTTCTCAAATCACAGATACAATAACAGCATTGTCTGCACACACTAGAACCAACCATCAAAGACTAGCAGCTCTACACACACTAGAATCAACCATCACAAACTAGCAGTCAGCTCTGCACACACTAGAATCAACTATCAGACTAGCAGTCAGCTCTGCACACTCCCATAACACTGCATGAGATCACAGAACAGCCACATAAACTACAGCCAGGGAACTCCTGTGGGACAGGCATGAGGAAGGATATGCACAAAAAGATGTGCAGTTGCAAACCCCCCATAAGAGTCTGTGTGGTCCAGTGGTTAAAAACAAGGGCTTGTAGGGAAATAAGCGGCACACACGCTTATTTTTTTATTTGTATTTGTCAAACAGCGAGTTACAGATCTCATACATTTTTTTTAAACAACTCCACTGATTTCAATCTATGCACACACTAAATCATAGAGCTAGCTCTGAACAGGGCATTCTTTATATTCCCTTGTGTGATGGGAGTGTTAATCCGCTCTGCAGTGCACTCCATCACCCACACACCTCCCTTACTTGGAGACCGCGGGTCAATTGTTGTACAAAGGCTGTTTTATCAGTCACTGTTGTGGATTAAAATAGGATTGGTTTTAAGAATAAATAATTAAACTCACATGGGGAGGTGTCGGGTAGCGGGGCTTGCTGTGCATTAAACCTGGACTTCATAGAGACGGGCAGAACGTAGCTCTCGCTATTCCTTATCCAATGCTGCCATCGTGTGGCCATTTGGTAGAACTGTTTGTTGTAATCTATCTAGCTATTTGAACGGAGCTCAGTTCCCCTTTGAAATGACTCATATTAACCTTAACCCCTGTGCAAAAATAGACATTTCAGATACATTCTTAAAATACAGCAAAAATAATATTTACAGGATAGCATGAGAGTGCTGTGCATATATAATAATGTTTTGTGTAATTGCTCTTATTAGCAATCATTCTCATGCATTTATCATGCTTACTACGGGTTCTTACTGGACACATATAAGCAAATAGTTACTATCAGGTTTAGCTGCTCTTAGTCAAATTCGCTCTCATAATTTACTGTCTGCTTTATTTTGCTCATATTTGAATTGATTGTTCTTTCGTAACTGTTCTTGTATTGTGATATTGTGTAATGTGATATTGTATAATGTGATGCTTTGTACTGTGATAACTTGTAACTGTTGTAAGTCACCCTGGATATCTGCTAATAAATAAATAATAACAGTAATAATATAATTACTTTAATTTACTACCTGTACTACCCATTGTAAACAGTAGAGGGCACCAGCAACCACTTGTCACTAAATTGTAACAGATTAAAAAAAAAAAAATATTAGAACCAACAGTTTTACTAAATGGCCACACGATGGCACTATTAGATAAGGAACAGCGAGAGCTAAATTCCGCTGCAGTCGAATTCTCTCTTATAATTTACTGTGTATGCTTTATTATTTTGCTCTTACTTGAATTGATTTTAAGGTACTTACATAACTGCTCTTATCTGGATTATGATATTGTGTAACGTGATATTTTATAATGCGATACTTTGTACTGTGATAACTTGTAACAATTGTAAGTCACCCTGGATAAGGGCGTCTAAGAATTAAATACTACTATTACTAATAGTAATAACATAGGTTTAACCCAGTCATTTTTGTCAAGCCTCAAGTCACAACGGTCAAGTCTCAAGTCTGGTAATAGCCACCCTAATTGAACATATGATGATGATGATGATGATTACACTGTGTAACACAATTTTTGTTCCTGGGTAGTAAGTGTTATTTCCTAATTGCTTATGCCTCAAAAGTATAGAAAATGGCTATTATTCCCCACAAACTTTGCTTTTGTGACCAGGACAGTGATATTTCAAAATATCAGTATTTCCAATGGGAAAACGGGCAAATGTGTGTCTTTTCGTTCACATAAAGTCAGAAAAAAACAACATATGAATCCAAATTAACATGTATTTATTACTAAAGTAATACAAAAAATACTACAAAAGATTTAGAAGTGAGTAGTTTTTCGAGGTTTACGATTTTACAGTATTTACAAAAAATTCAGTGTTATTAATAATAATAATAATAATAATAATAATAATAATAATATAATAATAATACACACTCACACTGACACACACGCGCGTGCGCATCGGCAGCACGAGAGGGAAGGGAGGCTAGAGCGAGAGGACGAGTAGAGCGAGGGTGCAACACTAGCCGTAATACTGGTGTAGTGTTTGAATTTTTATTGTTGTCAAAACATTTCCATCAAGTCCCAAGTCAGTTCGTTCAAGTCTCAAGTTAAGTCTCGAGTTCCAAAAATGTGACTCGAGACGGACCATTTATTCATGATTTTTACATATCAGCTAATTGCATTCTGCATTTACAGAAAACTACATTATTATCGCGAGCATTTGATCAAATCAAAAAATCCCACTGACTCACACTGCTTTCACTTTTTACCATTTACTTCCCGCCCATAGCTTGCGTCTCAATGTCTGCGTACCTAAATTCAACGGTACTGTTGATCTTTGACAAAAACGTCACTATTGTCACAAAGCTTCTGGATATTTAGGAACGCTTCGTTGCATTACTAAACTAAACGGTAAAATATTAGTATCTACATTTAAAGCACATTGATAATTTTTATATAGCAGTTTATTCGTGGTTGTGACAGTGTCGACCCAAGGGACTTTTTCAGCCTGAAAAAAGAAACAAGGACCAGGGGTCACAAATGGAAATTAGACAAAGGGGCATTCAGAACAGAAAATAGGAGACACTTTTTTACACAGAGAATTGTGAGGGTCTGGAATCAACTCCCCAGTAATGCTGTTGAAGCCGACACCCTGGGATCCTTCAAGAAGCTGCTTGATGAGATTTGGGGCTACTAACAACCAAACGAGCAAAATGGGCAGAATGGCCTCCTCTCATTTGTAAACTTTCTTATGTTCTTATGTTCTTATGTTGTCGCCATCTTTCTGTTGAGCAGCTCAGAGAGTCGGTAAGTCAACATTGCGCGACACTAGCTCTCAATGGTGAGTTTAGGAACGATTTTAAGAGTTGCGTTAAATTTAGGAACACAGCCAATGCGTGGCGACGTTTGTTTTATTGCTTCAATTGCCATGGGAACGTTTAAGTTGCGCGACAAACTACTCAAATGTACAACAGTACAGTCCACACCCCGTCAGGCATGCTCCGTCTATTCACGAGAACAATCTACTGAACCAATTAGAGCCACATGATACTATATTGGATGCACAATAAACAATCTGACCATTTCCCAAATAAACCTGTTTGTGTTCAAACCTAGGAGAGGTGGAATGTATCAAAAATGTTAACTGCAAAAGCGGACCATCAAACATCAACGACAAAGTTCAACATTTGAATTGAAGTAACAGCTGTCAAATAGACTAAGCTCAACACTCGAAGATAATCTGCCAAATTGAAAATGCTCAGCACACTAAGTGAATTAATTATACATCAAATAATTAATTGAATTAATCTCAGTAATGGAAATGTTAAATAAATTGACTACAATTCAAATTTTCAACACACCATACATTTTCTGTTCAGTCTGTTCTAAATCAATACCGCACATTTTATTTCAAGTTAAGCGCTGTACTTTCCATTTGCAGCTTGGTCATTCTATTCCCCGGGGGCCACACAATTGCAAGAAGCTGATGAACGGGACGGTGGGGGAGTTTGTTGTTATCTCTACCTTGCTTGATGACGTGTACAATGTCTTAAAAGCCCAACCAAATTTCTTTCCATAGACAGTAAGGGGGTGCTTGTGTCCCTCTCTCCCAGACTGGCCACACAGTGTGGATACAGCTTAACCGTTGACTTCTTGGGAAATGCCAAGTTCCTTGCTTCTGTGCTGAGCTGCTTTGCTCAGAACACAGTAAGTCTTCATTTTATTTCTTGTAAACTCGTTTCTAATGGTGACATGCTGGGACTAACTTTAGCCTTTCATTCCAGAATGATGAGATCTACAAGCTGACAGTACAAATCAGTGTCTTCTCAAACAATGCTATGACTTCAGCTTCCTCCTATGTTCAGAGCATGACATGCTATCAGGATGCAATTTAATATTCTTCAGTATAACGTGTGTAATATAATTTCACTACAGAAGTGCTTCATTCCTGACTAATCTCAATTATCTTCATGTTTCTGTGAGAAGAGGTGTGCCACTTACAGCCAAACTTTGTTCAAGATGATCCTGATTGGTCCCTTGCATACCCTGAGGTAAAATCATGTGACTTTGGATTTGATTCATTCACGTCCCCTTGGTCTTGCCTATTTAGATCTACACTACTGTCTCATCTAGTGGAAGCAAAATCTAACATCCCCTTAACTTTAATCTCTCTCCCAAGAGGGCTGCCATATTGGAATTGTGTGCCATTAATGCATTGGGTTTGTGCATGTGTTCCTTTGAAATGATAGTGGCAAAGTTAACCCTTTTTTTCTCAGTGTTCTCGCTGCCAGCCTGTAAGCCTTGTATTTCAACCATTGAGGTAGTGACTTCATATGTGCAGAGTTAGAAACCCTTTATGCTAAATGTGTTCTGATATTCACCTTTTCTGGAGACCTGTTGCATAGGTACAATTTCAGCTGTGGTCCTACAGTCTGATACACTACTGTCCAGTAAGAATGAATGGCTGTAAACTCCACCTGTATCAAATACAGATCACATGCTTTCAAGTGGGCTCTTTCGTACACAGTTGTATTTGGGGATTTACTGTGTTACATTAGAGATGCCCGGTGAACATATATAATTGTTTCAGTGATACACTGTTAAACTTTCATCCTTCAGTTTTAATTAATGTATTATTAAACAATACATCTGCTATGACAAATCCTTTAGACTGGGGTATGCTTTGTGTTCAAACTCTCTATTCTAATGGGATTTTCTCCTACTAGACAACTGCTGCTGACAATAGCATCTGGAAAATTGTGTTCCATCTCCCAGCAAATAGAAAGCAGGCTATGACTGTTGCTCAGGCCATGACAAATGGCTATGGCATAAACACTACACCAACTCGAATTTTGGTTAGAGCTGCATACAACTCCACAGAAAGCCAGCCTCGGGTGGTAAGTAGTCTAGGCTTCATTGTTCTCTAGTACAGTATATCCAAACTGTAAAGGTAGATTAGTCTTGCTTTTGTTACAGTAAAAAAAACCCTCCCCTCTAACAGATCCAAACTGTACCAATGGCTGTGCTAAGATCAACCACATTTTATAAGCAAAGATGGATGGCCATGATGGTGGACACTGCAGTTACATGTCCTACTGGTGAGTAAGCTTCTGGAGGGTAACAGTAATCAAGAACTATTCTAGGTTGAAGTATGATTATCTTTTCCTATAGCAAGTGTATGGTGTCCCTTTCTTTGTCAGATGGAACAGCCTTCACAGAAGAGATGATCACATGGAATGTTCCTCGTGTTCTACCTCCTCTTGTTCCTACACCACAAATTACCACCCTTGATGTTCAAATGGGAGTTGATGGCCGCAAGCTTGACCCTGCAACAATTCACAATAGAATTATAAGATGGATGCCAGTCCCCAGCTAATCACTGTAAAAATTCCTGTAGGAGCTGATGATGGATATTACAAGGTATGTAGCAGTTCATCTTCTAAATCCTTCTCATTTTAAAGCTTGTCTGAAATGCTTCTGTGCTTTCAGAGCCATGTATTGGACAACACCTATGTGATCTCTTACTCATTTGTGCCAATGCTGTTGCATACCTGGCAATATGGGCCTGAGAAGACCAAGTACACAATATTTCATCCAATAACCGCTCCTTTCATGCCTCAGCCACCAGTTGTCACAAACAGTATGTAGAACTTGTCCTCATGCAGTAAATCAAAGGGATTTGTTGCAATGCTCCACTTCATATCCTTCATTTTAACTGTGTGCTTTATTTTTCAGACACTGTTGCTAAAGACAGTGTTCAATGTGACCCTGGAGACATTCCTGCCTGATGTGGAGCTTGTCAAAATTCTAGTTGGACCAGAGACTTTAACCAGAGACCAGAGACTGTCTTTTTCCAATGGATCCAAGACCTACACTCTCCAGGTGCCATTTGAGGACCCCAATGTGAAGAAAAATGTACCATCCAATTGCCCTTTGAAAACACTTGCTTTCTGTGGATTTATTGCTTGCTGCCTGACTTTGGGTTTAGTCTACAAACCCTTGCTTTTCTTTCAGGTAACACCTCCAGACACCAGAACCTACATTCTGCCCCTGACCTACATGCTCAATATCGTGCCAAGAGAATACACCCTTTACTCATCCTGCTGTAGTCGAAGCCATTCTTGAAGACATCAGTAAGTGACTGTTTGTGGTCTACAGCTACATTCTTCTAAGCAATCCAGTCCATTGCAATGACAACTGCTCTTCTTCCTTGCAGTTCCACCTACACTAACTGACTACTGTGGTGCTGCACTCTATAGCATGGTAACATATGGCAACATGGGTCGCAACAGGATTCCTTTTGTGGGCTCAAGAGAACTTGGAAGTCTGCTTGCCCTGTACAAGTATAATGCCAACTCTACCAATTTCTGGATGGCTGTGACATACTTCATATGTGGCATCAATTGAATTGTAAGTGACACAACTTTTAAAATGCGTGTTTTAGCTGTTTTGGGAACAACACATTACTGACCTGATGTATTGTGTCTGTAGATGATCAGTTCTTCAGTCATCAGAAGAAGGCTTGACTTGACCTTGAAGGATATTGAGACCATGGTTGTGGTGGCTAACTTCTCTCTGTCCTGCAGTTTCCCTACAAAGATGATTGGTAACTCTCCTGCAGACCAAACATTCTGTATAATAGTTGCTTTTGAGATTGGCACAAGGTTGCATGAAGTGGTATAAATCTCCCTTCCAACCTGTGAGGGTACTAAGAAGACAGGTGTGTGTGGTGTGTTTTTTTTTTTTTTTTTTTTTTTAAAAACACACTGACTTAACTGTTCTTTTCCCCAGGTCGGTCAGTCTGGATAAAGAAGACTCCCTTGGAAGAACGTATTGGCCTGGAAGGGAAACAATGTAGCAGCCACGGATTGTAAAGGCAGCTGAATTCATTTACCAAGTGGTCATGTGTGACAACATATACAGAGAATTGTAATCTGTTCCTTAGTTTAGTTATTAAGTGACCTGGAAGGACTTGTATTTGTGTGGTGAATAATTGAGTGTTTTGTTTTATTAAGTCCATTGTTGCTTGTAATCACTAGACAGCTAACAAGTTCCGGAGCTGTCTCTAGAGGCCAGCACAAACCTGGAACAGCACATCACTTATCATAGTTTTCACCACAATTCCGAATTCACACACTAAACTGACTCGGTGTGTTTTGTGTTCAATGTGGGGATACAATAACGGGACTATTTCGGGACCAGCCCAGGGATTATAAATTTAATACGCCGCTGTATTACTTACCAGCATTATTTGCTGTTTCACCGGCAGGCACTGGACATAAGGAAATAAAATAAACAAACCTTTTCCACCTGGATTACAATTGTCTGTCCTGATCTTTGATCCCCTGCACACAAACCACTTAGTCACAGCGCTATAATCTGTTTCCTTAACCTGGATCCAAATGCTGTTTTTCAGATTGCTTCACCAATGGAGCTATGGCAGCTCTTGCTGTGAAAGTGGAATCAGTCCCCAGCTTGTCTCCAAGTCAACTAACTCTAAGGGATCCTGGTTGCCGGCCTCTCCAGTCTGATACTATCAATGCGGTTTTCTACGTCAATGTCAACTCCTGTGGAACAACTAGAATGGTTAGCATTGATGCATTTAATAGTATTTGAAGAGGGTCTTCATGTTGGCAAGGGGTGGCCACAATACCCTGAATCAAGAGATGGGGGGTGGGCATGGTGATCTGTGTTTCTATTGGCTGAATTACTTGCATGAATTGTGGACACTTGTAACCTGAAAGATGACACCATTGTATTAAACTGCTTGTACAGCTGACAAAGGTGTTGTGACACATGATTTGACTATGGATATAGCATTGCATGTGCTGCCTATAGAGCTTTTGAGTGAATTGCAATGATCTGAAAGGAGTGCACTAACTAGGGATGCTCTCGTGGTTAGTACGGAGGACGGTACTAAACTAGTACATGAGTTCAAACCAATTGCAACTGACTAAGCAGCTCAAGAGTCACCAGCTGTGTATTGTGACTCTATTGCTACAAACCCAAATTAGCTGCTGTTGCCCTCCTAGAGGGCAAAGGAGAAGCCATACTAATGAGGGATTTCAATTTCCCCCATATAAAATGGGAAAACCCGATGGGGAGCACGAAGGATGAAATTGAAATGGTGGAAATGACAAATGACTGCTTTCTAACACAATTTGTCAAGGCACCGACTAGAGGGGAGGCATGTCTTGATTTAGTCTTTTCAAATAACGAAGACAGAATAACTAAAACAGAGGTCAGAGAACCACTGGCAAACTCAGACCACAACATGGTCTCATTTGAAGTGTTTTTTAAAACCTCAAAAGTAATGACTAAAGCTAAGGTTTACAATTTTAGAAAAGCAAACTATGAAGGTATGAAACAGAGACTAACAGAAGTAGATTGGAGTAAAATAGAGAAAACACTCACAGAAGAAGGATGGTTGTTCTTCAAAAATGTAGTACTAGAGGCGCAAAACAATGACATCCCTAAAGTAGACAAATCTAAATGTAAAACTAAATTGCCAAAATGGTTTAATAGATCAATTAAAAAAAATATTCAGCGAAAAAAGGCACTTTACAGAGTGTTAAAAAGGGACCAAAAACAAAGTACACAGAAAGAGTACACGGAACTGCAAATGCAAGTCAAAAAGGAAGTAAGAAAGACCAAGAGAGAAATAGAAATGAACATTGCTAAGGGAGCTGTGGCAGGCTGGTGAGTGGATAGAGGCCCAGAGACAGTCTGGAGTTCAAAAAAAATAACTATTTTATTATAAACACAAAAATGAAAGGGCACAAGGGCCAAAACAAAGCAATTTAAACACAAAAAAAGACAAAAAGCAAAACTTACAAAAATAAAGGTTTCCAGGCTGGGCAATGCCTTCACTGGATTCAAAACATTCAAAAATCACAAACACCAAAACACCAACCCTCTTCCTCAGCTCCCTCCTCCTAAATGAAAAGCAGAGGCCTCCTTTTATGTGAGGTGGCTGGGCGCTGATTGATCGTTAATTAAACTAATCATCTAATCAACCCCAGTCACCTGAACACAATGAACCAAGGCAGGTAGGGGAATTTAACCCCATCCCTGCCAATTTCTAATGTGGCAGAGCTGTGCTCTGTGCTCTGCCACAGGAGCTAAAACCAATTCCAAAATGTTTTTCCAATATTACAACAGCAAGAGAACATTCAAAGAGGAGATTAAATGTTTAAGAGATACAAATGGCAAAATCGTAGATGAAGAAAAAAAATAGCAAATATATTAAATGATTACTTTTCACAAGTTTTAACAAAGGAAGATACTGACAACATGCCCCACATGTCATCCAGTTCCTATCCAGTTTTAAATAACTTTAGCATAACTGAGGCAGAAGTGTTAAAGGGACTAGGAGCTCTTAAAATAAACAAATCCCCTGGGCCGGATGAGATCCTCCCAGTAGTACTCAAAGAAATGAAAGAAGTAATTTACAAACCGCTAACCAAGATCATGCAGCAGTCTCTTGACACAGGGGTGGTACCGACAGACTGGAAAATTGCAAACGTAATACCAATCCACAAAAAGGGAAACAAAACTGAACCAGGTAACTACAGACCAGTAAGCCTGACTTCTATTATATGCAAACTTATGGAAACTATAATAAGATCCAAAATGGAAAATTACCTATATGGTAACAGGGTCCTGGGAGACAGTCAACATGGTTTTAGGAAAGGGAGATCGTGTCTAACTAACTTGCTTGATTTTTTTATCCATCGATAATGGATAATTGCAAAGCATATGACATGGTTTATTTAGATTTCCAGAAAGCTTTTGACAAGCTCCCGCACAAAAGATTAATTCTCAAACAGTTGGGATTCAAGGAAACACATGTACATGGATTAGGGAGTGGTTAACATGTAGAAAACAGAAAGTACTGATTAGAGGAAAAACCTCAGAATGGAGTGTGGTAACCAGCGGTGTACCACAGGGATCAGTATTAGGTCCTCTGCTATTCCTAATCTACATTAATGATTTAGATTCTGGTATAGTAAGCAAACTTGTTAAATTTGCAGACGACACAAAAGTAGGAGGAGTGGCAAACACTGTTGCAGCAGCAAAGGTCAATCAAAATGATCTAGACAAGATTCAGAACTGGGCAGACACATGGCAAATGACATTTTTAATAGAGAAAAGTGTAAGGTACTGCACGCAGGAAATAAAAATGTACATTATGAATATCATATGGGAGATACCGAAATTGGAGAAGGAATCTATGAAAAAGACCCAGGAGTTTTTGTTGACTCAGAATTGTCTTCATCTAGAGAATGTGGGGAAGCTATAAAAAAGGCTAACAAGATGTTCAGATACATTGTGAAAAGTGTTGAATTTAAATCAAGGGAAGTAATGTTAAAACTGTACAATGCACTAGTAAGACCTCATCTTGAATATTGTGTACAGTTCTGGTTACCTCGCTATAAAAGAGATATTGCTGCTCTAGAAAGAGTGCAAAGAAGAGCGACCAGAATTATTCCGGGCTTAAAAGGCATGTCATATGCAGACAGGCTAAAAGAATTGAACAAAGAAGACTACGTGGCGACCTAATTCAAGCATTCAAAATTCTAAAAGGTTTGACAATGTCGACCCAAGGGACTTTTTCAGCCTGAAAAAAGAAACAAGGACCAGGGGTCAGAAATGGAGATTAGACAAAGGGGCATTCAGAACAGAAAATAGCAGGCACTTTTTTACACAGAGAATTGTGAATGTCTGGAATCAACTCCCCAGTAATGTTGTTGAAGCTGACACCCTGGGATCCTTCAAGAAGCTGCTTGATGAGATTCTGTGATCAATAAGCTACTAACAACCAAACGAGCAAGATGGGCTGAATGGCCTCCTCTCGTTTGTAAAATTTCTTATGTTCTTATGTTCTAGAGAATACTAAAACAATACTAAGTCTAGAAATTTCTGCAGACCTAAAGACTTATGGTATCTTCTTAACTGGAACAAACATAAAATCCCCAAATGTTTTTATGAAACTGAACTTCATAGCCAAAATATAACTTGAAATTCTAAATTGCAATTGGTATTAAGTTAGTACACAGCTGTATATGATCAGAGTACTATTAGCTAGTCTGCTATTTGGAATGCAGCTCTCTACTAAATTTACAAATTCCTTGCAACTGAGCCTTTGTGATTTCTCTTGCAGTTTGACAACAACCTCCTGTAAGGATTGCATCACAAATTGAACATCTTTATGATTGAGCTTGAAACTCTACTAACCCATCTCCTCTTTCCAGGCTGAATTGCCTGTCACTATCTGATCAATGACACCAAGGTAGTACAGTTCTTGTACCACAATTATCCTGCACCTTGAGTGGGGCTTGGGGGACCTTGCGGTAATGCAGCTTGCATTGGGTATGACTTGGAAATTAAAATATAGATACTGTAGTAGCGTGTTTCAGCCTATAAATTATCCCTTGCATCTCTGCAGATTCAACCTACAATGACCTCTATGGAGCTGAGGATTACCCTGTTTGAAGTACTTACAAAGACCCTTGTATTTTGAGGTAGAACTCCTGTACAGCAGGGATCCACATGCTGAATTGTTTTTGGAGAACAGCTGGGCAACCTATTGTGCTGACAGGAATAGCTCTCAAGTGGGACGGAATTGTGGCTGATGCGCTCCTGACTGCTTTCTCTTTGTAGCTGTGATAACTCTGCAGATGAGTACTTGACTCATCTTTCAGCCAGAGTGCTGTTCCCATCCCATCTGAAGAGGTCTGAAGTGAAAATGTTTTCCTTCAAGCAGCCAGGATGCACTGAAAGGACAGTTGGAGTATTGGTTTGGGGATTTTGTACCACAATGCATGGTTTGGATTGCTTTGTAAGCAGCAAATATTTACTGTTCCCAAGGGATCTTTAGTGAGATGTTCTCATTCCAACTAACTGCACTTCTGCAAGAAAAACTTACCACGATGCAATATATTTGTGTAGAGAAGTTTTTCAATTCAGTAATCCTCAAATGTTCCCCATTGGATGATGGTATCTGTTGATGCAAGTTTTGTTTGACAAGGTGTCCTGTGTTTCAGATTTACTTCCACTGCAGTGTCGTGATATATGATTCAAACCGGCCATCAGACAGCCTCTGTAGCAGACGGTGCATTCCAGGAAAACAGAGACTTTGGTAAGAATTTGCATGCATTCCTCTTGTCCAGTTTGTTTAGTAGACTCCCTGTAGGTTGCAGTGCTGATGGGATGGTGGTGCAGTGAAGGCATTTGTGTCTTCTGGCCCAGTTGAGCTGACGAGAGATGGATCTCTTCGCTTTATGCCTAGAAGCGGTAATATGTTTAATGTGAACACAATTGCAATTCATGTAAATAACTTTGGTGTAACCCTATTTTTGTATTCCACTAACTGTTTTATTTTCTTCTCTTACTGCCCCAGTCAATGTGTGGTCTCTTGTGGGAGCTGCAATGGGTGTGGGTTCAGTGGCTGTCCTTGTAGCTGGAGTTGTATCTTTTTGGAAAATGCCAAAGTGTATATTAATAAATAAAAAACACTCTTACTTGTAAAGGCTGTGTGGCTTTTTTCTGTGGATGCTTCACTAATTATACATTATGATGTCAAAATAGCCATGCTAATGGGATTCTTTCTGCTGCACTGTTTGTTATTTCGAGATTTGGTAATTCCTGATCAGGCCATGCTCAATAGGGTATGTCATTCAAGGACCTTCACTGTGTGAACCCGGGGTCAAAGACTTCCCTCCTCCACTGTGTTGTAACCCTAGTTTTATATTGAACAGTAACCCGGCAATTACTATACCTTCATTTTAGCAACAGCTTAAATAACAGAATACCCTCCCCCCGCTTGTCCCTCTTATGATTTGATTTCCAATACATGAGTAAATGTTAAATTTCATGCTGATTTGAACTTGGCTCTCGCCAAGATAAGCACCAATTAAGACTTTGTTTTTCAGTAAACCAATGTGATCCATTTGCATTTCTTTTCATCTGATGATGTTGAAATCCTTCTGCCTGGTGTTGATGGCTGAAGTGTAATGATGGCTCCAGGGATCATCTTATTTTTCCTCCCCAGCGCATCAGCACACACAATGGCTGTGATGCTGGCTCCGGGGATCAACCACATTGTGATCTCCCCAGCATATCAGCATGACAACCGTCTGGATTGAGTTAAGTAGGGTACATCTCTGGGGTCTTCAAGTGGGCACCTTCTGTCCTCTGTGTTTCGTCAACTAGCCCACAACACCTCAAGAGGGCTCAACAGTGATTCTGGCGTCCCAGCATCACCCCTCTCCGTCCCCCACTCAACTTACCCATTACTTACCCGTACATCAGCATTGATTTCTATTGTGCTTGAGATCACCAGCCAGAATCTTTCCATCTCAACCACAGCCAGTTGTTGCTCCTTTCTGCTTCTTCAGATAAGTTCTTCACTGTGTGACTCAACTCTTGGCCACTGAATCCGACATCTCTGAAAAACCGGGTTGTAGAGTGTGCCACAAATCCTCGACAGCCCACCTCCACTGGGTAAGCCCAGATTTGCTGTTCCGCTTCAGCAGCTAGTTGAGCGTACTACAGTGTTTCCTCTCCTATGCCTCATCCACAGCATCTTCCCATGGCACTGTTAACTCTACCAGATGAACAAGGCGTGCTGATCCAGACCACAAGACAAGGTCTGATCAAAGGTTAGTGGTGACTGAACTGAGATCAAGACCCCCTCTTCCATGTTGAACTTGCCCCATGATATCACCAATTCAAAGGGCAGCCTTAGCATCTTCCACAGCTTTCTTTATCGTACATTTTCTTCCAGTTTTCAACACAGGTGCTGTCTCCCTTACGCATCTGTCACATGAATCTACTAATGCAATTTTCAGTCGGACTTTGGCACACTTAAACGCCTCGGTTAGAGCAGAGACTGGTAGCTGCAGTATTCCTTTACCGTAAAGTCCCACTCTGCTGAGGCAGCGTGGAACTCCCAACCATTTCCTGCCGTATGAACTGATTAAAGCTTCCAGCTTCTCAACTGTTGTCAAGGAAACCTTGTACACAGTCAGTGTTCACAGCAGTCTTGGCAGGACCAAACTGAAAGCACCAGAAAAAAGCGCTGTAGAGCGCTGCTGTCTATGCTTTTCGACCCTTGCACTGCTTGTTGTATAACTTCTCCCACACAAACTGTGTCCTTTAGATCCCAGTCATACCATCTCCCTAGACTTTTCACTGGCTTCGCAGACACCGTTGGTATTTCCTCACCATTAATGTAGAACTGAATACAAAGAAACAAATACATACACACTCCACAGCAGGCTGTGCAGGTAAAAATAACAGTTACCACAGCAACGCGGGTAACTGATTTTGTTTTGTTTTTACCAGCCTACTGCGTAGGTGGGCTGAAACAAGCTGGTGTAAGCAAAGGGGCGCAGCAGAGCCAGGGTCCGGTGGAGGAATCACACTTGTATCATTTTTTACTTCTAAACTGCAAGGGAGTGAAATAAAACCACACATACACGCACACAACAGCAAGCTGTGACAGTAATACAACAGGCAACGCATGTGAACTGAAATATTTAAGCGCACTGAAAGGGCGGGCTGAGGCAGTCCAGCAGAGTCAACTCTACAGCGGGGCGTGGAGCGGCAGAGCCGGGGTCTGATGGAAGATTACGCTTCTCTTTCTTTTAAACTGCAATAGCAGAGGAAAAAAAGTTTTAAGCAGAATCCAATCTCAAAGCTATGTAGGCTGTTACACAGAAAAAGAGTAAATGCAGCATAGTGGTTGGACAGGGGTGTCTAGCCTGGATTTCGTGCAGTCACACGACCGGGGCAGCGCTTAGCCTACAGCAGAGTGGAGCACCATCTAGAGGCAGAGGCAACGAGGCACCTTGTGCACCAAGCACCAGAGGGCACTATGGGCACTGACATACTAGACACCTGCTGTGAGATAGCAGGGAGGGGGGTAAAAATCCTCCCTGCTAAAAAACATGTGAGAATGCACGTTTGGGTGAATGGGCTAAGGGTTTAATTGTTTAATTGGGTGATTGTTTTATTGTTTAGTTATCCTCTGCACCTGGTGGTAATTGTAAATTAGAGCCAGGTGCAGGGTATTTAAGAGAGGCAGCCAGTCTGCTCAGGGCTGCTGAGAGAAGAGCCCGACTGTATGTGTGAGCAGTCATTAAACCGTAAAGTTCTGAGTGAAGCCCGCGTGTGTTTTGTGTGTTTGTGGCAGGTAAACGGCGTGTCCGTCCTGCGAGCTAGTCAGGAACCTGCAACGAATGTTTAGTCAGTGGTCCAAAGGAGCTAGGTGTTTATTTTGTTTTTGTTTGTTTTTTTTGTAATTAAAAGTGCGCATCTTCGCTATTTTTCTTCCAATCTTGTGTGTCAATCGTGATTTTTAGAAGGGAAAAGAACCCAAGCAAACCTGTTTGGTGAGCCGGCCGTCACACCTGCTTACCAAGCACCGTGAGCACACAGTACTGTAAGCACTCCGTGCAGTGGTGACTCATGCCTTGAAAAACTGGTGGGGTACAGCACCCCCCGAAAAAAAAAAAAACAACTAATGAAGCGATACCGTACTCAAACCCGATGAACGGTTAACAATTTTTTATGTAAACATTAAGATAGCTTTCTAACATTACCAGATCTTTCATCACAAACAGTTCTACGCCAGATTGTCACTATCAAGAGAGGTGTAAACAACACTTTACAGGCAAGAGTCTCTCATCGCCAGCTGCATCTGCACTAACCTGAGCATTTGAAATGGAAGTATCGTCACACTCTCGTGCTGTTAATAACATTCTGAACTACACAAGAGTCAGTTCAGTTTCTGTTGCTGTCTCTGGAGTTGGTAGTTTAGCTTTTTTGTTGTAGAAGAACTCCAAATGTAGCTGTCTTTATACCATTGTACAGGGCTACATCAAATTCACTCAGTTTTAGTACATGTTTTCGCTGACTGACTCTCTTTGGTTATGTTATTAAGGTTTGAAATAAACTGCACACTTACATATTCTCTACGCACTTAAGAAAAACATAAAAATATATATTTTGGTTTTTAAATAATAAACCCTGGCAGCAGGGATGTAGCCAGGATTTTTTTTTCGGGAGGGGATAAAAATGGTAACTTCAAGGTGAGTGATCACCTTAATCACAGTGTTGCAAATGGCAACCTGATTTCTTTTTTGTGCATTGACGTTTTATTTTCAAAAAATAAAGAACAATCTTTTTTTTCACAGTAGATCCAATAACCAAATACACCGTTGGGCAAAACAGTTTAAAAATATTCTGGCATTAAAAACAAAAAAGGAAATACAAAGCAAATACTTGAACTTTTAACACGTGCATCAGATTTCAATTTTACATTATGATAATAAATAAAAATAACTATATACAATTTCATTCTTACTTATGGCTGTTCATTTTTGTTAACTAACATTTTGTGTTCAAAGCAAAGCAAACCATTTTGGCGGGAGTTTGCACGTCAATTGTTAAAACTTGTGGTCTCACCATTTGACCGTCAAAACACGAAGTCTGCCCTTAACCATCAAAATCGGCAAAATCTACTTAAAAGAGAGTTGTTATACAGTTGCAACTGCGCAGGTAATAACGTACATCATATTGGACACACGTACCAGGTTAGTCTTTTCAAGTCACTGTAGTACTTACTGTCATTTTTCTAGTTCTATTTTTTATAGTCCCGATCCACTGGCAATGCGTCTGCCTACTCCGGCGATCGCTTGAAAGTATAACGAGTTGTATTGTTCATTTGTCCATTTTTTAACACATATTACGGCGTAAGCAAACCATGGCAGTAGTTGGGATGTACTGCCAGTGTATTTTTTTTTCGTGATTGAGAGGGGATAAAAATGCTGTAACTTCAAGGTGAGTGTAATCACCTTAATCACAGTTGAGTTGCAAATTGCTCAACCTGATTTCTTTTTTGTGCATTGACAGTTAATGAAGACACAGTCTTTCATTGAATGAGAAGTGATATTGCTCAATGCTATGTTTTTCACAGTGAGATCCAATGCTATGTGGTTTGCAGAAGAACCAAATACATGTGCAAAACAGTTTAAAAAGATATTCAGTTTAGAACACTTCTGATTGAAATACAAATGCTGTGTGGTTTGCAGTGAGAGCACTTTTAACAGTCTGTGCATATTTCTCAATGATAATAAATAAAAATAACTATATACAATTTCATTCTTACTTATGGCTGTTCACTTTTGTTAACATTTTGTGTTCAAAGCAAAGCAAACCATTTTATTTAATCTCACAAATCCTGACTAATTTAATTACCGTTTGACTGCCGGTGGTAACTGCTTGTTGTCTTCAGAGTACATGAACAGTTTTCAATGAAGACACAGTCTGTGTGAGATGAGAAGTGATATTGCTCAATATTGCACACCAGTCTTGATTAGATGATTTTTTCTCTCACTCAGTGTTAATGAAGTCACGTTGCGCGATCCATTTGCTCAACTGTAAAGTGTAGAAAGCTGTGTGCATTGTCCAATCAGAAGAGTTCAAGGTAATGAAGACACAGTCTGTGATTGAGATGAGAAGTGATATTGCCCAATAGTGAGAAATGTAATGAATCACAGGCTATGCGTGCGCCGTGATATTGTACTGCAGCACCGGAGAGGCCGCTATGCAATGTGACCTGGCCTAACTGTGTGGTCAACATACACAGTCTGTGGTGAGTGAAGTGATATTGCTCAATGCTATGTGGTTTGCAGTGAGAGCAGTGTAATGAAGGCACAGTCTGTGATTGAGATGAGAAGTGATATTGCTCAATGCTATGTGGTTTGCAGTGAGAGCAATGTAATGAAGACACAGTCTGTGATTGAGATGAGAAGTGATATTGCTCAATGCTGTGTGGTTTGCAGTGAGAGCAATGTAATGAAGACACAGTCTGTGATTGAGATGAGAAGTGATATTGCTCAATGCTATGTGGTTTGCAGTGAGAGCAATGTAATGAAGACACAGTCTGTGATTGAGATGAGAAGTGATATTGCTCAATGCTGTGTGGTTTGCAGTGAGAGCAATGTAATGAAGACACAGTCTGTGATTGAGATGAGAAGTGATATTGCTCAATGCTGTGTGGTTTGCAGTGAGAGCAATGTAATGAAGACACAGTCTGTGATTGAGATGAGAAGTGATATTGCTCAATGCTGTGTGGTTTGCAGTGAGAGCAATGTAATGAAGACACAGTCTGTGATTGAGATGAGAAGTGATATTGCTCAATGCTGTGTGGTTTGCAGTGAGAGCAATGTAATGAAGACACAGTCTGTGATTGAGATGAGAAGTGATATTGCTCAATGCTGTGTGGTTTGCAGTGAGAGCAATGTAATGAAGACACAGTCTGTGATTGAGATGAGAAGTGATATTGCTCAATGCTGTGTGGTTTGCAGTGAGAGCAATGTAATGAAGACACAGTCTGTGATTGAGATGAGAAGTGATATTGCTCAATGCTGTGTGGTTTGCAGTGAGAGCAATGTAATGAAGACACAGTCTGTGATTGAGATGAGAAGTGATATTGCTCAATGCTATGTGGTTTGCAGTGAGAGCAGTGTAATGAAGACACAGTCTGTGATTGAGATGAGAAGTGATATTGCTCAATGCTGTGTGGTTTGCAGTGAGAGCAATGTAATGAAGACACAGTCTGTGATTGAGATGAGAAGTGATATTGCTCAATGCTGTGTGGTTTGCAGTGAGAGCAATGTAATGAAGACACAGTCTGTGATTGAGATGAGAAGTGATATTGCTCAATGCTGTGTGGTTTGCAGTGAGAGCAATGTAATGAAGACACAGTCTGTGATTGAGATGAGAAGTGATATTGCTCAATGCTGTGTGGTTTGCAGTGAGAGCAATGTAATGAAGACACAGTCTGTGATTGAGATGAGAAGTGATATTGCTCAATGCTGTGTGGTTTGCAGTGAGAGCAATGTAATGAAGTGAGAGCAATGTAATGAAGACACAGTCTGTGATTGAGATGAGAAGTGATATTGCTCAATGCTGTGTGGTTTGCAGTGAGAGCAGTGTAATGAAGGCACAGTCTGTGATTGAGATGAGAAGTGATATTGCTCAATGCTGTGTGGTTTGCAGTGAGAGCAATGTAATGAAGACACAGTCTGTGATTGAGATGAGAAGTGATATTGCTCAATGCTGTGTGGTTTGCAGTGAGAGCAATGTAATGAAGACACAGTCTGTGATTGAGATGAGAAGTGATATTGCTCAATGCTGTGTGGTTTGCAGTGAGAGCAATGTAATGAAGACACAGTCTGTGATTGAGATGAGAAGTGATATTGCTCAATGCTGTGTGGTTTGCAGTGAGAGCAGTGTAATGAAGACACAGTCTGTGATTGAGATGAGAAGTGATATTGCTCAATGCTGTGTGGTTTGCAGTGAGAGCAATGTAATGAAGACACAGTCTGTGATTGAGATGAGAAGTGATATTGCTCAATGCTGTGTGGTTTGCAGTGAGAGCAATGTAATGAAGACACAGTCTGTGATTGAGATGAGAAGTGATATTGCTCAATGCTGTGTGGTTTGCAGTGAGAGCAATGTAATGAAGACACAGTCTGTGATTGAGATGAGAAGTGATATTGCTCAATGCTGTGTGGTTTGCAGTGAGAGCAATGTAATGAAGACACAGTCTGTGATTGAGATGAGAAGTGATATTGCTCAATGCTGTGTGGTTTGCAGTGAGAGCAATGTAATGAAGACACAGTCTGTGATTGAGATGAGAAGTGATATTGCTCAATGCTGTGTGGTTTGCAGTGAGAGCAATGTAATGAAGACACAGTCTGTGATTGAGATGAGAAGTGATATTGCTCAATGCTGTGTGGTTTGCAGTGAGAGCAATGTAATGAAGACACAGTCTGTGATTGAGATGAGAAGTGATATTGCTCAATGCTGTGTGGTTTGCAGTGAGAGCAATGTAATGAAGACACAGTCTGTGATTGAGATGAGAAGTGATATTGCTCAATGCTGTGTGGTTTGCAGTGAGAGCAGTGTAATGAAGACACAGTCTGTGATTGAGATGAGAAGTGATATTGCTCAATGCTGTGTGGTTTGCAGTGAGAGCAATGTAATGAAGACACAGTCTGTGATTGAGATGAGAAGTGATATTGCTCAATGCTGTGTGGTTTGCAGTGAGAGCAATGTAATGAAGACACAGTCTGTGATTGAGATGAGAAGTGATATTGCTCAATGCTGTGTGGTTTGCAGTGAGAGCAGTGTAATGAAGACACAGTCTGTGATTGAGATGAGAAGTGATATTGCTCAATGCTGTGTGGTTTGCAGTGAGAGCAATGTAATGAAGACACAGTCTGTGATTGAGATGAGAAGTGATATTGCTCAATGCTGTGTGGTTTGCAGTGAGAGCAATGTAATGAAGACACAGTCTGTGATTGAGATGAGAAGTGATATTGCTCAATGCTGTGTGGTTTGCAGTGAGAGCAATGTAATAATGATTGAGATGAGAAGTGATATTGCTCAACAGTCTGTGATTGAGATGAGAAGTGATATTGCTCAATGCTGTGTGGTTTGCAGTGAGAGCAGTGTAATGAAGGCACAGTCTGTGATTGAGATGAGAAGTGATATTGCTCAATGCTGTGTGGTTTGCAGTGAGAGCAATGTAATGAAGACACAGTCTGTGATTGAGATGAGAAGTGATATTGCTCAATGCTGTGTGGTTTGCAGTGAGAGCAATGTAATGAAGACACAGTCTGTGATTGAGATGAGAAGTGATATTGCTCAATGCTGTGTGGTTTGCAGTGAGAGCAATGTAATGAAGACACAGTCTGTGATTGAGATGAGAAGTGATATTGCTCAATGCTGTGTGGTTTGCAGTGAGAGCAATGTAATGAAGACACAGTCTGTGATTGAGATGAGAAGTGATATTGCTCAATGCTGTGTGGTTTGCAGTGAGAGCAGTGTAATGAAGGCACAGTCTGTGATTGAGATGAGAAGTGATATTGCTCAATGCTGTGTGGTTTGCAGTGAGAGCAATGTAATGAAGACACAGTCTGTGATTGAGATGAGAAGTGATATTGCTCAATGCTGTGTGGTTTGCAGTGAGAGCAATGTAATGAAGACACAGTCTGTGATTGAGATGAGAAGTGATATTGCTCAATGCTGTGTGGTTTGCAGTGAGAGCAATGTAATGAAGACACAGTCTGTGATTGAGATGAGAAGTGATATTGCTCAATGCTGTGTGGTTTGCAGTGAGAGCAATGTAATGAAGACACAGTCTGTGATTGAGATGAGAAGTGATATTGCTCAATGCTGTGTGGTTTGCAGTGAGAGCAATGTAATGAAGACACAGTCTGTGATTGAGATGAGAAGTGATATTGCTCAATGCTGTGTGGTTTGCAGTGAGAGCAATGTAATGAAGACACAGTCTGTGATTGAGATGAGAAGTGATATTGCTCAATGCTGTGTGGTTTGCAGTGAGAGCAATGTAATGAAGACACAGTCTGTGATTGAGATGAGAAGTGATATTGCTCAATGCTGTGTGGTTTGCAGTGAGAGCAATGTAATGAAGACACAGTCTGTGATTGAGATGAGAAGTGATATTGCTCAATGCTGTGTGGTTTGCAGTGAGAGCAATGTAATGAAGACACAGTCTGTGATTGAGATGAGAAGTGATATTGCTCAATGCTGTGTGGTTTGCAGTGAGAGCAGTGTAATGAAGACACAGTCTGTGATTGAGATGAGAAGTGATATTGCTCAATGCTGTGTGGTTTGCAGTGAGAGCAATGTAATGAAGACACAGTCTGTGATTGAGATGAGAAGTGATATTGCTCAATGCTGTGTGGTTTGCAGTGAGAGCAATGTAATGAAGACACAGTCTGTGATTGAGATGAGAAGTGATATTGCTCAATGCTGTGTGGTTTGCAGTGAGAGCAATGTAATGAAGACACAGTCTGTGATTGAGATGAGAAGTGATATTGCTCAATGCTGTGTGGTTTGCAGTGAGAGCAATGTAATGAAGACACAGTCTGTGATTGAGATGAGAAGTGATATTGCTCAATGCTGTGTGGTTTGCAGTGAGAGCAATGTAATGAAGACACAGTCTGTGATTGAGATGAGAAGTGATATTGCTCAATGCTGTGTGGTTTGCAGTGAGAGCAATGTAATGAAGACACAGTCTGTGATTGAGATGAGAAGTGATATTGCTCAATGCTGTGTGGTTTGCAGTGAGAGCAATGTAATGAAGACACAGTCTGTGATTGAGATGAGAAGTGATATTGCTCAATGCTGTGTGGTTTGCAGTGAGAGCAATGTAATGAAGACACAGTCTGTGATTGAGATGAGAAGTGATATTGCTCAATGCTGTGTGGTTTGCAGTGAGAGCAATGTAATGAAGACACAGTCTGTGATTGAGATGAGAAGTGATATTGCTCAATGCTGTGTGGTTTGCAGTGAGAGCAATGTAATGAAGACACAGTCTGTGATTGAGATGAGAAGTGATATTGCTCAATGCTGTGTGGTTTGCAGTGAGAGCAATGTAATGAAGGCACAGTCTGTGATTGAGATGAGAAGTGATATTGCTCAATGCTGTGTGGTTTGCAGTGAGAGCAATGTAATGAAGACACAGTCTGTGATTGAGATGAGAAGTGATATTGCTCAATGCTGTGTGGTTTGCAGTGAGAGCAATGTAATGAAGACACAGTCTGTGATTGAGATGAGAAGTGATATTGCTCAATGCTGTGTGGTTTGCAGTGAGAGCAATGTAATGAAGACACAGTCTGTGATTGAGATGAGAAGTGATATTGCTCAATGCTGTGTGGTTTGCAGTGAGAGCAATGTAATGAAGACACAGTCTGTGATTGAGATGAGAAGTGATATTGCTCAATGCTGTGTGGTTTGCAGTGAGAGCAGTGTAATGAAGACACAGTCTGTGATTGAGATGAGAAGTGATATTGCTCCATGCTGTGTGGTTTGCAGTGAGAGCAATGTAATGAAGACACAGTCTGTGATTGAGATGAGAAGTGATATTGTTCAATGCTATGTGGTTTGCAGTGAGAGCAGTGTAATGAAGACACAGTCTGTGATTGAGATGAGAAGTGATATTGCTCAATGCTGTGTGGTTTGCAGTGAGAGCAGTGTAATGAAGACACAGTCTGTGATTGAGATGAGAAGTGATATTGCTCAATGCTGTGTGGTTTGCAGTGAGAGCAATGTAATGAAGACACAGTCTGTGATTGAGATGAGAAGTGATATTGCTCAATGCTATGTGGTTTGCAGTGAGAGCAATGTAATGAAGACACAGTCTGTGATTGAGATGAGAAGTGATATTGCTCAATGCTATGTGGTTTGCAGTGAGAGCAGTGTAATGAAGGCACAGTATGTTATTGAGCTGAGAAGTGATATTGCTCAATGCTATGTGGGGAGAGGAGCCTGTTTGTGAACGCTATCGAGCTTCTGAGGTTAAGACTCAGCCTTGCTCGCGGGTCCAACACTAAACATCCTGTGCAGCTCTAATATTTATAACAAACTAGTAACTTTAATAGTTACAATCAGCACTTTAAACTAGCAGAGCTGAATAATTCTGAGCACTCTGTCAAGCTGCTTGCCTCTCTGTACATAACAAAGACAGAATCACTGCTGTCTCCGCCCCTCGTCTCCACTCCTATTGGCCGGGCAGCTATAGAGCTTGCTGCCTAAATAGAAAGATATTAATGTAAACATGTAAATCCAGAACTAAATGAAATGGGAGCGACTAAACCGGCATTTTCAGTGGAGTTTTCAGGTTTCAGCATTTGTAATTTCTATTGGCTGCTCGGTATGCCAGTCATACTGGCTGCTCTTCAGAGACGTGGAGTGATTACACAGCAAACTTCATAACCTTAATAATGTCTGTATAATAATAATAATAATATCTTTATTAGTTATTATTATTATTATTATTATTATTATTATTATTATTATTATTATTATTATTATTATTTTCTATTCTGTAGTAAACTAGAATAATCCTATGCTACTCAGTTCATATCTAGTGAAACTACAATGGAAACTGCAATCCAATATTAAAAAAGTTATCCAAGCATATAATCAGGAATCCAGTTTTGCGATTGTTTTGTAAAATTTCAGGCAGAGGAACTTTGAAATTAAAGTCATACAGCTTTCAATTATGCAGTGGCCTTCATGGTATGGGGCTAAATACATGTGGCAGATATGAAATTTCCACTGGTTTACTTCTAGATGACATGTTATTTGATGTTATTTGTTGCTGTAACAGTAGTAGAATAACACATTATTATTATTATTATTATATTATTATTATTATTATTATTATTATTATTATTACTGTTGTTGTAATAATATGCAGCAGAGAGTTTGAAACATGTGGGGTACAGTTTCTTTTAATTGTCTTGTTGTTCCTGTGGGATCCGCAACATAGTAAAGGTTAGTGAAATTCTGATTGTGATTATTATTATTCAGCAGGGGGTCGACTGGACTTGCCTCTGATTCACTTACACCCGACAAGCCTTAGGCCAGCCTCCACAGGCTCTCTGCTAACAACTGCAATGAATCAATACCGAGTCCTGCCATTGTCTATACACTGCTCCACACACTGAGAGGCATTTCAACCAGCTTCTCTCTATAACCCTAACCCATGCACTGCTCCACACACTGAGAGCCATTTCAACCAGCTTCTCTCTATAACCCTAACCCATGCACTGCTCCACACACTGAGAGCCATTTCAACCAGCTTCTCTCTATAACCCTAACCCATGCACTGCTCCAAAAAATGAGAGGCATTTCAACCAGCTTCTCTCTATAACCATAACCCATGCACTGCTCCACACACTGAGAGCCATTTCAACCAGCTTCTCTCTATAACACTAACCCTAACCCATGCACTGCTCCACACACTGAGAGCCATTTCAACCAGCTTCTCTCTATAACCCTAACCCATGCACTGCTCCACACACTGAGAGCCATTTCAACCAGCTTCTCTCTATAACCCTAACCCATGCACTGCTCCACACACCGAGAGCCATTTCAACCAGCTTCTCTCTATAACACTAACCCATGCACTGCTCCACACACTGAGAAGCATTTCAACCAGCTTCTCTCTATAACACTAACCCTAACCCATGCACTGCTCCACACACCGAGAGCCATTTCAACCAGCTTCTCTCTATTTCAGGGCTTCTCAAACTCGGTCCTGGGGATCCCCTGTGGCTGCTGGTTTTCATTCCAACCAAGCTCTCAATTACTTAACTAGACTCTTAATTTGAATGGATAATTTGCTTAATTAGACCTTTTTACTTGTTTTCAGCTCTTGAACAGTTTGCATATTTCAAGTTAGCTATAACAATTGATAAGTAACTTGAACTGCAACTGTTAAGAGCTGAAAACAAGTAAAAATGTCTAATTTAAGCAAATGATCACTTTGATTTTTAATGAAAACCATCAGACACAGGGGGTCCCCAGGATTGAGTTTGAGAAGCCCTGCTCTATTTAAACCCACACGAGGCAGTCCGTGTTGAAGATGAGGTAACTTTGTGCTTGATGACAGTTTAACATGGAAATTGACTAAACAATCAGAGTGCATCTTTTACGACTGCCTGTATATTTGTTTCAGTCTTTATAGCTCTATTACACTGTAAAGTGGGGTGTGTCTAGCAGTCTGGTTCAATGTACAGTACAAAGTGCAGCATTGCTGAAAGTGTTCAGGATTATTCTCTTCTTAGAGCAGCTCAATCACTGACAGGTACATATGCATTCCTATTTCTTGGTGTTATTGATGTTAGGTCAGTCAGTTTCATTTCAGAAAGGAGAGAGCCACCAATGGAATGAAATGAATGATTTATTGAATTGACAGACAGACAGGCCTGTAAATTATTATTATTTAGACTGATGTCTTTAATTGTAAATATATTTAGTTCTACCAATATATGTGAAATCTAATGTTTATACAAGTCCTTTAGAGTTGTTCCTGTATCTCGAAGCTTTACTGTTGTGTTGAAACTCACTGAAGACCTTCTCTAGCACAACAAGTCATTGATTGTATCGTAATGTCACTCATATAGAGGCTGTTTGTCTGTCTCTCTGTCTGTCTGTCAAGTTGGTTGCTATCATATTCAACTGCTTAAAATACAACAACTTGTTAAGACACTAAAGTGATACTAAAACAGTAACTTCATGGCTGTACTCACTTGTTTGTTGTCTCATGCTGTTGAATATGTGAACTATGCAGCTGGTGACTGCTATGAACTCAGCATTTTATATCTGAGATATTTTGTGAGTGTGTTGAGTGTGGAATTGGTGACGGCCCTCTAATTGTGTCCAGTTGTAATATGGAGAATAGCTGCAGCTCGCAGTGTTAGTTAATGGAGTCCTACTCTGAGATCATGTAACACAGACAGCTCTTATGGGTTTTTACTGTACTTGCTTATTGTTTCAGTAAAAAACAGGTTTCAGTGAGCTTGTTCGGTTATTTCAATATTAAATGGTGCTAGCAAGCAACACTGATCCAAATACCCCACAGTAAACACAGTATCATATATTAGATATTTCCAAACCATTCTTTTCCATTATCACAATCTGAAAGCTAAGTTTAATGAATGGCAGTTTTTCTACTGCAATCCAGCCGCAGTGCATTTCATTTTTAATTCACTGAATGTTTTTTTTTGTTGTTGTTTTTAAGGCGTGCCCTTCTTAATTGTCAGGTAAAAACAAGGACAAAGCCATCAGCTTATGAGCAGAACATGGACCACAAAACCAAGCAAAATTCTACCTGCAACCCAGGCAGTACAAAGCCAGGTACGTTACTAGTACCTGGAGAACAGTGCCTCACCTTTCAAAGAGCCAGAGATTGTCTGGCCTTGGCCATACGTCCTGGAAGAGGACATTTGCCCAAACACAAGTATGGCTCTTAACGATGTCCAGGCGAGGAGAGTGAACCTAAAATAATAAAAACAAAACAAAAAAAGTCAGGGTTTCAAACTAACTTGATTCGGCTCGCACAAGTTTATCCAATGTTTCTTTTCTCTGCCTTGGAAATGACACTACCCAGACTTAAATTTCACTACCCAAAACTTAAATTTCAGAAAATGGAAAAGGGGCGGGGGGAGGCGCACCAAACGTCCTCGAGGGCCGCACTTTGGGAACCCCTGGTTTAGGGGTTTATGGGATAGTTGCTAATTTTAGGGGTTAGATGTAAGTCACATATGTGGCGTGGACTGTAGTTTCAGCTTCATTTTGTTTTATTAGATTTTTGTAAATAACTTTAGATATTTTGTATTTTCCGCATTCTTTTCTTTAAATTGATACAATGCTCCCTCGCTAGACGGCTCTCGGTTATAACGCGCCTCGGATATAACGCTCCTACAACATGTCCCCCAATTTCGTATTCATGCAATATTTCTACAGTAAATACAGTACCGGCTTTGTTCAAACTGTAAACAACTTCTCAGTCTAACTTCCTTTTCTGTCTTTCCCTTTTGATACAGTATATGAACTGAAGAAAAGCTGCGCTGGCACTAACACAGACATCTTATTCAGCATTCGTTTTATAACTAAATAAATATTAGGCCTATTATGTGGTTATCTTTCCTAACGTATTTACTCTTTTGCTGCGAGAGGAGGTGCAACTTTTTCTGTAAGACGAGACGCTGCAGCTCCGCTCTGGCAGCCGGGGCAAGCTCTTCCCCTCGCTCTCCTTCTCACACTTGGTTTGCTTGTCTGTCACTTTGAACTGAAATCCTAGCCATCGTTTAGCCAGGCTATTTATAGTTTAAAAACTGCTAATTACAAATAATCCATGAATGGGAATGCTACCCTTTTTTTGGGGGTGGGGTGGGTATAGCGGTTGGTAGAATGTTGTAACCTTTTCACTTCCTATATATATGTGTGTGTGTGTGTGTGTGTGTGTGTGTGATTGGAATACCCAGCCTACAGGGCTATTGATATGACTACTCCACCCCTTAATTATACCAGGAGTAAGGGGAGCTCCGAGTTACCAGATCTCATATTATAATCTCCCCTTGAGTCCCTTCCAATTAAATGAAGAATAAAATAGTAAAAAAAACGTACATATGGTTTACACTTGCCTTAAAAAGACAAAAAATGTAGTTATTATATGCTACAGTAGATCCAGCCAAATAGAAAGCAAGAGTACGTTTGGTAAAGCACAGGAACAGGTACTAGAGGCACAAAACAATTATATCCCTAAAGTAGACAAATCTAAATGTAAAACTAAATTGCCAAAATGGTTTAATAGATCAATTAAAAAAAATATTCAGCGAAAAAAGGCACTTTACAGAGCATTAAAAAAGGACCAAAAAGAAAGTACGCAGAAAGAGTACATGGAACTGCAAACGCAAGTCAAAAACGAAGTTAGAAAGGCCAAGAGAGAAATAGAAATAAACATTGCTAAGGGAGCTAAAACCAATTCCAAAATGTTTTTCCAATATTACAACAGCAAGAGAACATTCAAAGAGGAGATTAAATGTTTAAGAGATACAAATGGCAAAATCGTAGATGAAGAAAAAAAAATAGCAAATATATTAAATGATTACTTTTCACAAGTTTTTACAAAGGAAGATACTGACAACATGCCCCACATGTCATCCAGTTCCTGTCCAGTTTTAAATAACTTTAGCATAACTGAGGCAGAAGTGTTAAAGGGACTAGGAGCTCTTAAAATAAACAAATCCCCTGGGCCGGATGAGATCCTCCCAGTAGTACTCAAAGAAATGAAAGAAGTAATTTACAAGCCACTAACCAAGATCATGCAGCAGTCTCTTGACACAGGGGTGGTACCGACAGACTGGAAAATTGCAAACGTAATACCGATCCACAAAAAGGGAAACAAAACTGAACCAGGTAACTACAGACCAGTAAGCCTGACTTCTATTATATGCAAACTTATGGAAACTATAATAAGATCCAAAATGGAAAATTACCTATATGGTAACAGGGTACTGGGAGACAGTCAACATGGTTATAGGAAAGGGAGATCGTGCCTAACTAACTTGCTTGATTTTTTTGAGGATGCAACATCGATAATGGATAATTGCAAAGCATATGACATGGTTTATTTAGATTTCCAGAAAGCTTTTGACAAAGTCCCGCACAAAAGATTAATTCTCAAACTGAACGCAGTTGGGATTCAAGGAAACACATGTACATGGATTAGGGAGTGGTTAACATGTAGAAAACAGAAAGTACTGATTAGAGGAAAAACCTCAGAATGGAGTGTGGTAACCAGCGGTGTACCACAGGGATCAGTATTAGGTCCTCTGCTATTCCTAATCTACATTAATGATTTAGATTCTGGTATAGTAAGCAAACTTGTTAAATTTGCAGACGACACAAAAGTAGGAGGAGTGGCAAACACTGTTGCAGCAGCAAAGGTCATTCAAAATGATCTAGACAAGATTCAGAACTGGGCAGACACATGGCAAATGACATTTAATAGAGAAAAGTGTAAGGTACTGCACGCAGGAAATAAAAATGTACATTATAAATATCATATGGGAGATATTGAAATTGGAGAAGGAATCTATGAAAAAGACCTAGGAGTTTTTGTTGACTCAGAAATGTCTTCATCTAGACAATGTGGGGAAGCTATAAAAAAGGCTAACAAGATGCTCGGATACATTGTGAAAAGTGTTGAATTTAAATCAAGGGAAGTAATGTTAAAACTGTACAATGCACTAGTAAGACCTCATCTTGAATATTGTGTGCAGTTCTGGTCACCTCGCTATAAAAAAGATATTGCTGCTCTAGAAAGAGTGCAAAGAAGAGCGACCAGAATTATTCCGGGCTTAAAAGGCATGTCATATGCAGACAGGCTAAAAGAATTGAATCTGTTCAGTCTTGAACAAAGAAGACTACGTGGCGACCTAATTCAAGCATTCAAAATTCTAAAAGGTATTGACAGTGTCGACCCAAGGGACTTTTTCAGCCTGAAAAAAGAAACAAGGACCAGGGGTCACAAATGGAGTTTAGAAAAAGGGGCATTCAGAACAGAAAATAGGAGACACTTTTTTACACAGAGAATTGTGAGGGTCTGGAATCAACTCCCCAGTAATGTTGTTGAAGCTGACACCCTGGGATCCTTCAAGAAGCTGCTTGATGAGATTTTGGGATCAATAAGCTACTAACAACCAAACGAGCAAGATGGGCCGAATGGCCTCCTCTCGTTTGTAAACTTTCTTATGTTCTTATGTTCTTAACATCAGGGCAGCCTCTCTCAGATGCTACTGAGCCTGGAGAGAAAAGTGTTTAAAAACAAGATAAAGAAAATACAATAGAAATGTTCCAAACAACTACAGAAAATACAAATAAATAATAATAAAACATTGCCAAAGTGCCAACAAATCTGAATTGTGCTCAAAAACCAAATCGTTAATAACTAACACGACACAAACGCCAGGGGGCAGTGTGATCTGAGGGAGCCTGAATATAGACTTCCAAGCTTTCGCTCAGATTTTCTTTACAAACGTAATATTATAACGTCAGTTAAAGCTTTTGTTTTTACCGCAAAGGGTTGCACGCAGATTTGTTAGCATAAAATATATTAAACAAGGGGCCAAGTGCAACGAATTGAAAGCAGCGTACTAACTGGGGATGATCCCGTGGCTAGTACACAGCTCCGTACTAAACTAGCACGCAAGTTAAAAGCAATTGCAACGAACTTGACAGCTCAAGATTATCCCCAGCTGCGTACTAAAAAATGTCTCAATTGCAACGAACCCCAGGAAATAACTGTTGCTGCCCTCTAGAGGATAGTAAGTACGAGACTAAGTTAGACTTAGACCAAAGACTAACGATTTATAGTACCGGTGTCACAGTAAATAAGTTAGCCGTGAAATAAATTAGCTTTTGCCTTTCGAGCCTTTCTGCGCACGCGCGAGTTTTATCAGTTAAAGGGAAGGTTCTGTGGAGATTTATCCAAGATTTTACAGATGCCATTTGCATTTTTTTTAAGAAACGAAAACAGGTATTGCAGACAGTGTTTTTTTGTTTAAAAATGTGACGTTTAACATCATATTTATCGAAGACTATAGCAAACATAAATTTTTCTGTTTAAAAAAATAACATTTGTCGTTTATTGATACACTCGAAGAGGTCGCGGCTCTCTTGTATAGCAGGTCGGCAATGTAGCCACTTTGCCGCTTTCATTTTTTTTTATTTAAAAATAAATAATTTTTTTAAATGAAGGGTTGGGGTGGTCTCATTTAGATAGAAAAAAAAGTGCAAGGGGCAATTTAGTATTTGTTGTGCGTAAATATACCCTTGAAACTTGAGCATGATCACCTACATCACCAGGCCACACCTTTGGTCCAGAAGTGGAGGCGATCCTACAGCGTTCTCTTTGAGAGCGCGAGGCATCTTGGTAAGCCTCCGTGTTGCTGTGAGAGGTAGGTCGCGCCGCTGGCATTTGCCCCCGACGCAGACAGTCACCATGACGGTGCTAGTTCCCACAGCCCCACTAGGTGACCTTTAGCATTGCCTACAGGCCTCATCTCAAAAGAGGGACAGGACTCTCCCGCAACATGGGGGGCGTGGCCTTGGCCAGCCCGAGCAGCAGCGCCCTAGAAGGCGGTTCCAGGGCACTTGCCCTAGGCAACAGCCTCAGCCAGCCCCACCTCAGACTCCCCAGCTGGGACCCTGAGGGCTTAAGGCAACAGACTCAGTTTACAGCACATCAGCTACACTACTGGCACGCTTGCACCTCTGATGCGTGAGTGCTCACAACCGTACAATACGTTTATGAGCTTCAGTTTCGCTTGGGACCCCCTACTTTTTGTGGCGTCACAACTACCTACATCCTGAAACAGAGGAGGTTCCAAATGCTGACTCATCGTCACATACTCCAGTTTGTCCGTCCGGGACTTGCGGGACGCGTATTTTCATGTCCCCATATGTCCACAGCACAGGAAGTATCTATGCTTCACCTTTCAAGGCAGCGTTTACAAGTTTTCTGTGCTGTCTTTTGGCCTCTCCCTAGCTCCCCGTACGTTTTCAAAGTGTGCTCTCTTCACTCTCCTCATCCTCTTGGGGCTGTAAGGGGTCAGTGATGAACTACCTTGACGGCTGGTTGATCGGTTGGACGTCCCTGCATATCAACATGCTGGAGTTGCAAGCGGACAGCACATCAATGTCAACCACCAGGGTGGCCTTGATCTGCACGGACAACACAGTTTCAACCACCAGGGTGGCCTTCGGTCCCCCAGGTTACATTGCCTAGCCTTCAGGCTCCTGATTTGGGCACAATGGAACCTGCTGTCCCTTCGGGCGACGCATGTTCCGGGCGTGGAAAATCGGGTGGCGGACCTCCTCTCGAGGGAGGGCCCGCATCCGTCAGAGTGGCAGCTCCACCCTCAGGTGGTTGGACGTTTGGGAACGGTTCGGGAAGGAGCAGGTTGATCTCTTCGTCTCGGCGCCCCCTGTGGTACTCCCTCCACCGCTGTGGTGGTCCACTCGGCGTCAGTGCCCTAGCCCACCTATGGCGCAGAGCTATCCTTTACGTGTTCCCGCCTCTGCCATTACTCCCGGCCTTTCTCGAAAAGGTCTGGTCAGAGAAGGTGTCAGTTCTCCTAGTGGCCCCTAGGTGGCCCAGGAGAATCTGGTTCTCAACCCTGTGCCAGCTATTGAACGGCCTGCCCTGGGAGATCCCGCTTCTCCGGGATCTCCTCAGCCAGGCAAGAGGCACACTTTGGCACCCGGAGCCGGGCAGGCTCCAACTATGGGTCTGGCTCTTGAAAGGGACCACTGGTCAGGCTTAGGGCTGTCGGACGCAGTTGTGGGTACACTGCAGAATGCAGTACGCCTATAACTGGAAGTATTTCCAAGACTTGTGCCTTACTAATGGTCATGATCCAATCTCTTGTCCCATGCCTGTCATCTTGCAGTTTTTGCAAGATCTGCTTGAGACTGGTAGATCACTTTCCGCACTGAAAGTTTACCTGGGGGCTATTTCTGCTTGCCATGCCCCCATTGACTCAATGTCCCTGGGTGCAAATTTTCTGGCTACCCAGTTTCTCCGAGGTGCTCGGAGGTTGCGCCCTCCTAGGAGGGCTACTCTCCCTGAGTGGAGCTTTGAGATTGTACTGGAGGCTCTCACGCAGGCCCCGTTTGAGCCTATATACTCCATTGAGTTGAAGCACCTGCCATGAAGACAGCCTTCCTCTTGGCTATCACCTCCGCAAAGCGGGTTAGCAAGCTGCAGGCGCTGTCTGTGTATAGCTCCTGTATGCGTATTTGGGATGATGGTAGCAGAGTGTCACTGTGTTCTTCAACGAAAAGGATATAACCAGAATACTGGATGCAGCCACAAACAGGTACTGTACTTGTAATTCTGCTTTTATTCACAGTCTCATTGCTATTTATCCAGGTGATTTCTTTAACTCACTCCAGCAGCTTATATTGTTCATTTTGGATTGTCCTTTTACTGTAGCGAACAAAAGGCTTTGGACTCAAACAGGGTTGTTATAGTGAGGGTGTACTGTATTTAGTATTTGACTTATATGCTAAATACACTACATTTGCAATATATAATGTGTGCACATTTGTTATTTCATTTTTGTTAATTTTCACCACCCGTAGTGTTCAACATTTAGGGCATAAAGAAGTTTGGATCAGAATCCAGTATCACCACTTACAAAAAAGTAATATACTGCAAGTACACTTGTGCCAGAATGGTCTGGTTTTAGTATACTATCGGTACCATAATACTATTCAGGGCCGGTGCTAGGATTCACTCGGCCCGGGTGCAAGAGTGTGAAGTAGCCCTCCCCCCCCACAAAAAAATGAAATGAAAAAATAAAAAAATAACCTAAAATAAATCTAACTGAAGTTTTGTTCCAAAAAGGAGTACAAATCATGTGTGATTTTTGTGGAATTCAACGTCTGTTTATTTAGCTGCACAGTTTTATGTTTCATGATTTCAACTTTGGTACAAAAGTCAGGCCAAGTAGCTGCATCATAAAAATCACATAAAAGTGCCTGACTGGGTATCGGGTTTACAATGCATGATTCAGTACCTTGTATTTGCTGCTGTTGTGCATTTCCAATCTGATGTCTCTGATTCACGTCTTTCCTCTGGCTCGGTGGGTTATTTTTCATGCGAGAAGGAGGTTGGCAGTTCCGTTGCCGCACAATACTTCCATCGGTTATCAGCCCACTTTTAAACCATTTACTGTACACATTTTTTGGGGGGTGAAATTTCTAGCTGTCTTTTTTGCTCTTTTTGTTTTGAACAACTCGACTTGTGTTTTGATGGCATAGTCGATATACCGTATGTTATGTAGTTATTACCACAACTGTGGAAAAGTCAGCTTACTTCCACCTTCGCATCCCTTGCCCCCCCCCCCCCCCCCCCCCCCCCGCCGTAGTAGTTCTCAAATGTTGGACATTTCTTAGATCGTATCTTAGTTTTCTTTTGCTTACCTGCTTTGTCTCTTGCTACATATGCACCTCCAGATTCTGACAAATGCTTTTAGAAAACCAGGAGCAACTTCTGCTCTGGATCAAAAACCTATAATGCTCTTCGGCTGCCCACCTATGTGGATAACTATCACAAAACTAGTAGAAACTAACTAAAACACAGGTCTGGGAAAAACAAATGGAAATCTGGAAAAAGTCTGGAATTTCGATGTTGAAAGAGTGTATGAACCCTGAGATACTGTATCTATATTGAGTACAGTGTACTTTGTACACATCACAGTCCACAGGTCAACTATGGGCAACCTGACATATTTTTGGACAACAAAATGTCGACAATGGACTGCCCGAAGGGCAAGTACCATTACCAAAATTTTGCGAGCCCTGCTTCTCTGCCTGGTTCAGGCATTGAAATGTTATGTGGATAGGATGAGAGCGCTGCGTCAGTCTGACCAGCTCTTCATCTGCCATGGGACATAGACCCTGCGACAGCCCCTCTCGAAGCAGTGACTGTCGCATTGGATTGCGGACACAGTCTCAGCTGTGTTTGATGATGCTGGCTTACCCCCATCTGGGCGGATAGCCGCACATTCCACGAGAGGTGTGGCTACGTCATGGGCCCTCTTCAGATGTGCCTCCATGGCTGAGACCTGTGATGCGGCTAGCTGGGCTACCCAGCATACTTTTTCCAGGTTCGCCTGAATGTGATAGATCCTTCATAGGCACTAGGGTCCTTGAGGTTGCACGCTTGCACCGCTGACTTTGGTCAGGCAGGGTAAGGCTTCCCTCTTATGCTGCCATTCTTCTCTCCCTCGTGACAGCTCTGGTACTCGTTTTCCCTTAACCATGTTTTGGTGGCCATCTTCGAGTTGAAAGGGAACATTAGTTTACCTACCTGGTTCCCTGAAAAAGAAGATGGCCACCAATGGCGAGGTCACGTCGGTCATCATCATGGTTTCGTCGCGAAAAGAGAGTAAGTCGCCCCTGTTAAGTACCCTCGGTAGGTGGGACCGAGGGGGTCACCGAGGGGAGAGGGTCTATCAGCAGCTTTGATAGAAAGAGCACAGTGACACCTACCAGTAGGCAGGCGTATTCCCTAACAATGTTTTGGTGGCCATTTTCTCTTTCAGGGAACCAGGTTTACGGTAGCTAAACTAACATTTTTCCCCTTCACAGACCGACATCATAGCGCATTCAAAAATATTGACAAGTGTTGTGTATGGAATTTGTGCGACTTGACCATGCAAAATCACATAATCATGTTATTGAACACAAACAAATCCTAATACAGGTGTCTGTCTTGTTACTGTAGCTGAATGGGCACTGTGGCCGGGGGCCTAGGTCGGCCAGGGTGTCCTTGGCTCACCGCGCACCAGCGACCCCTGTAGTCTGGCTGGGAGCTGAGCCTAAATAAAAATTGGCAATGACTAAATTTAATAAAAAAACAAAACAAAACAATCGCTTACCTATGATTATCAAAACAACTTTCTTGCAAGTCCCTTTTCTTGTAGGTTGTTTGGTTTGTTTTTGACTGTGATAGAAGCTCATTTCACCTGCCTTCACAGTGTAGATTCACTCTCCCTGTGCAGCAGGGACATCACCAGGATATTAACCACTGCCTCTCACTTCACTGCAATAAAACCTTCACAGTGTAGATTCACTCTCCCTCTGCAGCAGGGACATGACCAGCATATTAACCACTGCCTCTCACTTCACTGCAGTAAAACCTTCACAGTGTAGATTCACTCTCCCTCTGCAGCAGGGACATCACCAGCATATTAACCACTGCCTCTCACTTCACTGCAGTAAAACCTTCACAGTGTAGATTCACTCTCCCTGTGCAGCAGGGACAAGACCAGCATATTAACCACTGCCTCTCACTTCACTGCAGTAAAACCTTCACAGTGTAGATTCACTCTCCCTCTGCAGCAGGGACATCATTAGCATATTAACCACTGCCTCTCACTTCACTGCAGTAAAACCTTCACAGTGTAGATTCACTCTCCCTGTGCAGCAGGGACACCAGTCACCAGCATATTAACCACTGCCTCTCACTTCACTGCAGTAAAACCTTCACAGTGTAGATTCACTCTCCCTGTGCAGCAGGGACAAGACCAGCATATTAACCACTGCCTCTCACTTCACTGCAGTAAAACCTTCACAGTGTAGATTCACTCTCCCTCTGCAGCAGGGACATCACCAGCATATTAACCACTGCCTCTCACTTCACTGCAGTAAAACCTTCACAGTGTAGATTCACTCTCCCTCTGCAGCAGGGACATCATCAGCATATTAACCACTGCCTCTCACTTCACTGCAGTAAAACCTTCACAGTGTAGATTCACTCTCCCTGTGCAGCAGGGACATAACCAGCATATTAACCACTGCCTCTCACTTCACTGCAGTAAAACCTTCACAGTGTAGATTCACTCTCCCTCTGCAGCAGGGACATCACCAGCATATTAACCACTGCCTCTCACTTCACTGCAGTAAAACCTTCACAGTGTAGATTCACTCTCCCTGTGCAGCAGGGACATCACCAGCATATTAACCACTGCCTCTCACTTCACTGCAGTAAAACCTTCACAGTGTAGATTCACTCTCCCTGTGCAGCAGGGACATCACCAGCATATTAACCACTGCCTCTCACTTCACTGCAGTAAAACCTTCACAGTGTAGATTCACTCTCCCTGTGCAGCAGGGACAAGACCAGCATATTAACCACTGCCTCTCACTTCACTGCAGTAAAACCTTCACAGTGTAGATTCACTCTCCCTGTGCAGCAGGGACATCACCAGCATATTAACCACTGCCTCTCACTTCACTGCAGTAAAACCTTCACAGTGTAGATTCACTCTCCCTGTGCAGCAGGGACATCACCAGCCATCAGCAGCATATTAACCACTGCCTCTCACTTCACTGCAGTAAAACCTTCACAGTGTAGATTCACTCTCCCTGTGCAGCAGGGACATCACCAGCATATTAACCACTGCCTCTCACTTCACTGCAGTAAAACCTTCACAGTGTAGATTCACTCTCCCTCTGCAGCAGGGACAAGACCAGCATATTAACCACTGCCTCTCACTTCACTGCAGTAAAACCTTCACAGTGTAGATTCACTCTCCCTGTGCAGCAGGGACACACCAGCATATTAACCACTGCCTCTCACTTCACTGCAGTAAAACCTTCACAGTGTAGATTCACTCTCCCTGTGCAGCAGGGACAAGACCAGCATATTAACCACTGCCTCTCACTTCACTGCAGTAAAACCTTCACAGTGTAGATTCACTCTCCCTCTGCAGCAGGGACAAGACACCAGCATATTAACCACTGCCTCTCACTTCACTGCAGTAAAACCTTCACAGTGTAGATTCACTCTCCCTGTGCAGCAGGGACAAGACCAGCATATTAACCACTGCCTCTCACTTCACTGCAGTAAAACCTTCACAGTGTAGATTCACTCTCCCTGTGCAGCAGGGACATCACCAGCATATTAACCACTGCCTCTCACTTCACTGCAGTAAAACCTTCACAGTGTAGATTCACTCTCCCTGTGCAGCAGGGACATCACCAGGATATTAACCACTGCCTCTCACTTCACTGCAGTAAAACCTTCACAGTGTAGATTCACTCTCCCTGTGCAGCAGGGACATCATTAGCATATTAACCACTGCCTCTCACTTCACTGCAGTAAAACCTTCACAGTGTAGATTCACCCTCCCTGTGCAGCAGGGACAAGACCAGCATATTAACCACTGCCTCTCACTTCACTGCAGTAAAACCTTCACAGTGTAGATTCACTCTCCCTGTGCAGCAGGGACATCACCTGCCATCACCAGCATATTAACCACTGGTTCTTTTTCACAGTTCAGTATTGATTCATAGATACACCATGCAGTTCAGTCTCTGGGTTAAAGCTGATAGGATTGTTGATACAGTAATTCCACCCCATAAACTTTTTCTGACAGAACATATGTGTTGTAACTATCTAGACAGATGCATCGGCCAGGGTGTCCTTGTTCCACAGCGTCTGATCTGATGTCAGATTATCTGAAAAGCATGACAATAACAGTGATATTTACAATTCTGAATGCCACAAACCTGCAATTCCTTTCTATTTAAACCTATATTGTAAATTGTGTGTTAGACAGGGGAGATGAACCTGCAGCTTCAGTGGAGCGGGCAAATCGCTGGGCTGTGAGTGCAGCCCTCAGTGAACAATCAACCCTCTGCCCTATTAAATAACAAGATTTACTATAATCCCCACTGTGTCCCCAGCCTGTGTCGTATACAGAATATTTTACATTTTTGGTGATGTTGTTTTTTTTTTTATTTATTTTTATTTAAGTCATCCTTAGACTTAAGTTTATTCTATTAAGTTTTTAAAAAAGTTATTGCTATAATATTAAATTTTTAGTGCTTATTTAAATGAGACCTATAATAAAGTTGTCACCAAGTACAGTTTCTGCTTTGCTTTGGCTGCGGGAGTGTTGATGACTTTGGTTTGAACGTTCCCTTAACTTAAGCGAGTCAAAGGTTATGTAGCAATATGTGCGGAACCTATTGTGGTGTGTTACTGTTTTCATGGGCGGGGGAAATAGGGGTCGCACAGGACATGGCTGGAGTACTGTAGATACCCAGCAAAAAAGTTCTGCGTAATAAAGTCTAAGTTGTTTTGTTTCCCGTCTGGATTTGTGTCGACTTCTTATGCAGGGGAACACATGAAGCCTTAAACAGGTTTCTACAACGAGGACTATCTGTATAGACGGGATGGACTGCATTTAAATAACAAGGGAACTAGTCTACTTGGAGAAAAGATCCTCGAGCAGGTTCGGAAGCATTTAAACTAGAAAGGAAGGGGGGAGAAATCAACAAAAAAACAGAAGGGAGACCGCATCAAAACAAGAACAACAACTCAGGTAAGACAACCATTAAATGTATTTATCTAAATGCTAGAAGTATCAGAAACAAAATTCTAGAACTTGAAGCTACTGCACTAACAGGTAACTATGATGTGATAGGTGTTACAGAAACGTGGTTATCTGAGAGTGATGGGGACGAATATAATATTTGTGGGTATACACTGTATAGGAAAGACAGGCAGGACAGAAGAGGAGGAGGGGTAGCGCTATACATAAGAAACAGTCTTGAAGCCCAGGTGTTAAACCTGGACAAAGAAAATAAAACCGAATCAATATGGGTCAGAATAACGGACAAAAATTCAAAAGGCATAATAATAGGAGCATGCTATAGACCGCCAGATTCAGACGGTGAGCACAATAATCTGTTATACAATGACATTAGAAATGTGTGTAGCAAAGGAGAAGCCATACTAATGGGGGATTTCAACTTCCCCCAAATAAAATGGGAAAACCCGGTGGGTAGCGCGAAGGATGAAATAGAAATGGTGGAAATGACAAATGACTGCTTCCTAACACAATTTGTGAAGGCACCCACTAGAGGGGAGGCATGCCTTGATTTAGTCTTTTCAAATAACGAAGACAGAATAACTAAAACAGAGGTCAGAGAACCACTGGCAAACTCAGACCACAACATGGTCTCATTTGAAGTGTTTTTTAAATCCCCAAAAGTAAAGACTAAAGCTAAGGTTTACAATTTTAGAAAAGCAAACTATGAAGGTATGAAACAGAGACTAACAGAAGTAGATTGGAGTAAAATAGAGAAAACACCCACAGAAGAAGGATGGTTGTTCTTCAAAAATGTAGTACTAGAGGCGCAAAACAATTACATCCCTAAAGTAGACAAATCTAAATGTAAAACTAAATTGCCAAAATGGTTTAATAGATCAATTAAAAAAAATATTCAGCGAAAAAAGGCACTTTACAGAGCATTAAAAAAGGACCAAAAAGAAAGTACGCAGAAAGAACTGCAAACGCAAGTCAAAAAGGAAGTTAGAAAGGCCAAGAGAGAAATAGAAATAAACATTGCTAAGGGAGCTAAAACCAATTCCAAAATGTTTTTCCAATATTACAACAGCAAGAGAACATTCAAAGAGGAGATTAAATGTTTAAGAGATACAAATGGCAAAATCATAGAGGAAGAAAAAAAAATAGCAAATATGTTAAATGATTACTTTTCACAAGTTTTTACAAAGGAAGATACTGACAACATGCCCCACATGTCATCCAGTTCCTATCCAGTTTTAAATAACTTTAGCATAACTGAGGCAGAAGTGTTAAAGGGACTAGGAGCTCTTAAAATAAACAAATCCCCTGGGCCGGATGAGATCCTCCCAGTAGTACTCAAAGAAATGAAAGAAGTAATTTACAAACCGCTAACCAAGATCATGCAGCAGTCTCTTGACACAGGGGTGGTACCGACAGACTGGAAAATTGCAAACGTAATACCGATCCACAAAAAGGGAAACAAAACTGAACCAGGTAACTACAGACCAGTAAGCCTGACTTCTATTATATGCAAACTTATGGAAACTATAATAAGATCCAAAATGGAAAATTACCTATATGGTAACAGGGTACTGGGAGACAGTCAACATGGTTTTAGGAAAGGGAGATCGTGCCTAACTAACTTGCTTGATTTTTTTGAGGATGCAACATCGATAATGGATAATTGCAAAGCATATGACATGGTTTATTTAGATTTCCAGAAAGCTTTTGACAAAGTCCCGCACAAAAGATTAATTCTCAAACTGAACGCAGTTGGGATTCAAGGAAACACATGTACATGGATTAGGGAGTGGTTAACATGTAGAAAACAGAAAGTACTGATTAGAGGAAAAACCTCAGAATGGAGTGTGGTAACCAGCGGTGTACCACAGGGATCAGTATTAGGTCCTCTGCTATTCCTAATCTACATTAATGATTTAGATTCTGGTATAGTAAGCAAACTTGTTAAATTTGCAGACGACACAAAAGTAGGAGGAGTGGCAAACACTGTTGCAGCAGCAAAGGTCATTCAAAATGATCTAGACAAGATTCAGAACTGGGCAGACACATGGCAAATGACATTTAATAGAGAAAAGTGTAAGGTACTGCACGCAGGAAATAAAAATGTACATTATAAATATCATATGGGAGATATTGAAATTGGAGAAGGAATCTATGAAAAAGACCTAGGAGTTTTTGTTGACTCAGAAATGTCTTCATCTAGGCAATGTGGGGAAGCTATAAAAAAGGCTAACAAGATGCTCGGATACATTGTGAAAAGTGTTGAATTTAAATCAAGGGAAGTAATGTTAAAACTGTACAATGCACTAGTAAGACCTCATCTTGAATATTGTGTTCAGTTCTGGTTACCTCGCTATAAAAAAGATATTGCTGCTCTAGAAAGAGTGCAAAGAAGAGCGACCAGAATTATTCCGGGCTTAAAAGGCATGTCATATGCAGACAGGCTAAAAGAATTGAATCTGTTCAGTCTTGAACAAAGAAGACTACGTGGCGACCTAATTCAAGCATTCAAAATTCTAAAATGTATTGACAGTGTCGACCCAAGGGACTTTTTCAGCCTGAAAAAAGAAACAAGGACCAGGGGTCACAAATGGAGTTTAGAAAAAGGGGCATTCAGAACAGCAAATAGGAGACACTTTTTTTACACAGAGAATTGTGAGGGTCTGGAATCAACTCCCCAGTAATGTTGTTGAAGCTGACACCCTGGGATCCTTCAAGAAGCTGCTTGATGAGATTTTGGGATCAATAAGCTACTAACAACCAAACGAGCAAGATGGGCTGAATGGCCTCCTCTCGTTTGTAAACTTTCTTATGTTCTTAGGTTAACTGCATAGCTTCTTTGTTTTAATTGGCCATGATTATTTTGCTGGCGCTACAGTGAAGGAAACTACAGTGCTTTGATTTTCTTTTGCTTGGCTTGGGAAGTTGGCGGGTGTTGGACAGCAAGGTGGCGCTATAACCTGTAAAAATAGCTCTGTTTATATTAGTGCCATTTTGTTCAGAGAATAGTTTGAGGTATACGAGAGTGGTGTTATAAAGGGGCGCGGTATAACGATGAACAAGTGTGTGTGTGTGTATGTATGTATGTATGTGTGTGTGTGTGTGTATGTATGTATGTGTATGTATATATATGTATATATATATATATATATATATATATATATATATATATATATATATATATATATATATATATAATAAATTTTAAACGAATGCTTACTTTTGAGGGCAATTTAGTGTATTTACATGCTTATGGAAAACAACCTCTTTGTTTTATATTGCCACCAATATATTGTTGTTAATAATAACAACGAACGATTATTATTATTATTATTATTATTATTATGCATATGCAGTAGCAGTGTCCTGGCCTAACATACTATTTGGATATGAAATGTGTTTAAATCTCAATCAAAAGTCATTAAGAGCATCTTTCTGCATTTATTACGATATAATAATTTCATTCACGGTCGGAAATATACATATTTGATGCGCATACGCAAGAATCCGAAATTGCATGAGCTACTCAAGGAGCCGCTAATACTTGTCTTCTGTTTCATACATGTGTAGAGAGGTAATAATTGACCAGTTTTTTTTTTTTTTTTTTTTTAAATGCTCCAGTCTTGGAGCAAAGCGAGCATAACCTGCCAAAGATGACAAACTGACAGCTTTTTTGGTGGTTTGGATTTATTTGTGTTTTTTTTTTTTTTTTTTTTTTTTTAATTTTGTTTTTATTTTTCCTTTTTTTTTTTTTACATTATCAGAACAATGACAACAAAAGCAAAACTCCATGATCACAGTAAAGTTTATTAGAATATTTAAAATGTGAGATGATGCACGTTATTAGTATATCTTTTTTAGTAATCAATAAGTAGCCTATATTATTTTAACTACAAATAGTACAATACAACTCACATGCAGAAACTACTACTATGCAGTAGGTTATGACAACCATTAAATGTATTTATCTAAATGCTAGAAGTATCAGAAACAAAATTCTAGAACTTGAAGCTACTGCACTAACAGGTAACTATGATGTGATAGGTGTTACAGAAACGTGGTTATCTGAGAGTGATGGGGACGAATATAATATTTGTGGGTATACACTGTATAGGAAAGACAGGCAGGACAGAAGAGGAGGAGGGGTAGCGCTATACATAAGAAACAGTCTTGAAGCCCAGGTGTTAAACCTGGACAAAGAAAATAAAACCGAATCAATATGGGTCAGAATAACAGACAAAAATTCAAAAGGCATAATAATAGGAGCATGCTATAGACCGCCAGATTCAGACGGTGAGCACAATAATCTGTTATACAATGACATTAGAAATGTGTGTAGCAAAGGAGAAGCCATACTAATGGGGGATTTCAACTTCCCCCAAATAAAATGGGAAAACCCGGTGGGTAGCGCGAAGGATGAAATAGAAATGGTGGAAATGACAAATGACTGCTTCCTAACACAATTTGTCAAGGCACCGACTAGAGGGGAGGCATGCCTTGATTTAGTCTTTTCAAATAACGAAGATAGAATAACTAAAACAGAGGTCAGAGAACCACTGGCAAACTCAGACCACAACATGGTCTCATTTGAAGTGTTTTTTAAATCCCCAAAAGTAAAGACTAAAGCTAAGGTTTACAATTTTAGAAAAGCAAACTATGAAGGTATGAAACAGAGACTAACAGAAGTAGATTGGAGTAAAATAGAGAAAACACCCACAGAAGAAGGATGGTTGTTCTTCAAAAACGTAGTACTAGAGGCGCAAAACAATTATATCCCTAAAGTAGACAAATCTAAATGTAAAACTAAATTGCCAAAATGGTTTAATAGATCAATTAAAAAAAATATTCAGCGAAAAAAGGCACTTTACAGAGCATTAAAAAAGGACCAAAAAGAAAGTACACAGAAAGAGTACACAGAACTGCAAATGCAAGTCAAAAAGGAAGTTAGAAAGGCCAAGAGAGAAATAGAAATGAACATTGCTAAGGGAGCTAAAACCAATTCCAAAATGTTTTTCCAATATTACAACAGCAAGAGAACATTCAAAGAGGAGATTAAATGTTTAAGAGATACAAATGGCAAAATCGTAGATGAAGAAAAAAAAATAGCAAATATATTAAATGATTACTTTTCACAAGTTTTTACAAAGGAAGATACTGACAACATGCCCCACATGTCATCCAGTTCCTGTCCAGTTTTAAATAACTTTAGCATAACTGAGGCAGAAGTGTTAAAGGGACTAGGAGCTCTTAAAATAAACAAATCCCCTGGGCCGGATGAGATCCTCCCAGTAGTACTCAAAGAAATGAAAGAAGTAATTTACAAACCGCTAACCAAGATCATGCAGCAGTCTCTTGACACAGGGTTGGTACCGACAGACTGGAAAATTGCAAACGTAATACCGATCCACAAAAAGGGAAACAAAACTGAACCAGGTAACTACAGACCAGTAAGCCTGACTTCTATTATATGCAAACTTATGGAAACTATAATAAGAGCCAAAATGGAAAATTACCTATATGGTAACAGGGTACTGGGAGACAGTCAACATGGTTTTAGGAAAGGGAGATCGTGCCTAACTAACTTGCTTGATTTTTTTGAGGATGCAACATCGATAATGGATAATTGCAAAGCATATGACATGGTTTATTTAGATTTCCAGAAAGCTTTTGACAAAGTCCCGCACAAAAGATTAATTCTCAAACTGAAACGCAGTTGGGATTCAAGGAAACACATGTACATGGATTAGGGAGTGGTTAACATGTAGAAAACAGAAAGTACTGATTAGAGGAAAAACCTCAGAATGGAGTGTGGTAACCAGTGGTGTACCACAGGGATCAGTATTAGGTCCTCTGCTATTCCTAATCTACATTAATGATTTAGATTCTGGTATAGTAAGCAAACTTGTTAAATTTGCAGACGACACAAAAGTAGGAGGAGTGGCAAACACTGTTGCAGCAGCAAAGGTCATTCAAAATGATCTAGACAAGATTCAGAACTGGGCAGACACATGGCAAATGACATTTAATAGAGAAAAGTGTAAGGTACTGCACGCAGGAAATAAAAATGTACATTATAAATATCATATGGGAGAACTGAAATTGGAGAAGGAATCTATGAAAAAGACCTAGGAGTTTTTGTTGACTCAGAAATGTCTTCATCTAGACAATGTGGGGAAGCTATAAAAAAGGCTAACAAGATGCTCGGATACATTGTGAAAAGTGTTGAATTTAAATCAAGGGAAGTAATGTTAAAACTGTACAATTCACTAGTAAGACCTCATCTTGAATATTGTGTTCAGTTCTGGTCACCTCGCTATAAAAAGATATTGCTGCTCTAGAAAGAGTGCAAAGAAGAGCGACCAGAATTATTCCGGGCTTAAAAGGCATGTCATATGCAGACAGGCTAAAAGAATTGAATCTGTTCAGTCTTGAACAAAGAAGACTACGTGGCGACCTAATTCAAGCATTCAAAATTCTAAAAGGTATTGACAGTGTCGACCCAAGGGACTTTTTCAGCCTGAAAAAAGAAACAAGGACCAGGGGTCACAAATGGAGTTTAGAAAAAGGGGCATTCAGAACAGAAAATAGGAGACACTTTTTTACACAGAGAATTGTGAGGGTCTGGAATCAACTCCCCAGTAATGTTGTTGAAGCTGACACCCTGGGATCCTTCAAGAAGCTGCTTGATGAGATTTTGGGATCAATAAGCTACTAACAACCAAACGAGCAAGATGGGCCGAATGGCCTCCTCTCGTTTGTAAACTTTCTTATGTTCTTATGTTCTTATGATTGGGGAAAAAAAAAAAAAAAAAAAGTTTAGAAAACCTAATATTTATGCTATTATACTATTATTTTAACGGTAGTATTATTGGGGCTGAATGATAGTCTAATTATCACTTTCCATTCAGGGGCATTGCAAGAATGTTTGTTTATGATGCACAGTAGTATCATTTAGGTCTAGCCATATGTTGAAATAATATGGGACCAGGAATAGAGCCCTGGGGGACACCACAAGTAACAGCAGATAGTCCTGATACAGACTCCCCTAAAGAAACACAGTACTCAGCTCACATAGCTTTAACTAAGAGATCTTTATTGTTATTTTCTAGAGAAATGAAGATGGGATTCCTGGGGAGGACCTGTCTCATTGTCTTGAGTTTGCTACCAGCTGTTTCTACGCAGGCAGGTGAGAGGACTGTAGAAATGAAACTGATCCATTGAGATGCACCCTGTTATTTCCAGGGCCCTGTATATATCTGCCTGCATTGATGTATGGGCTCACAGAACTTAGCTAATAGCTCTCAACTATTTGTAATACTAGAGTCCTGTTCTGAGAAACAGAGTATTTGTTTGCAATTGCTTTACCTCGTCTTTTCTTTCTCAGATGAATGGACTGTCATTGGCTCTGATCAGCCTGTCATTGCTTATCCTGGTGATGATGCCATCGTGCCCTGTCACATTTCACCCAGAGTCAGTGCTGTGGACATGGAAGTGAAGTGGTTCAGGGACGGATTCAACACGCCTGTTCATTTATATATAAATAAAAAGGATCAGCCAGGAAGACAGGACAGAGCTTACCAGGGCCGCACTGCTCTCTCTCCCTCTGCACTGCAGACAGGTGATATCTCTCTGCATCTGAGAAACCTTCAGCCCTCTGATAGTGGTGTCTATACCTGCTTAGCTGATGATGGAAGTTGGAATGAAGAAGGACAATCTGAAGTGATAGTTGCAGGTCAGTAATGATTAATACACAAGTTGAACCCACTACTAATGTATTACCAGCTCCTGTCTCCATTAAAAAACTCACCACAGCCCTATATTAAATATTCTACACTTTCAGTATGCTGAACAAGCTGATGATCATGACATACTACAGTATAGAATACAAATTACCAAGGGTCAGGATGTGACAAGGAGTGAATGTGCACAACAAAGTTATATTTACAATAAGTGACCGGTTTATTATTAAATTATCCCTCTACCAGCAATGGTATCTTGGATTTAAGGGTGGGCTTGCAATCCCAAACAAAGAGTTTCCCAACATAATAAACAATAATCACAGTCCCAGGTGTGCAGACCTGGAACAGGTGCCGGTGCTGTGCTAGTGCTAGCGCTGGCTCTGTCGCTTCAGCCCTGAGTCCTGGAACAGGTGCTGGTGCTGTGGCAGTGCTAGCGCTGGCTCTGTAGCTTCAGCCCTGAGTCCTGGAACAGGTGCTGGTGCTGTGGCAGTGCTAGCGCTGGCTCTGTAGCTTCAGCCCTGAGTCCTGGAACAGGTGCTGGTGCTGTGGCAGTGCTAGCGCTGGCTCTGTAGCTTCAGCCCTGAGTCCTGGAACAGGTGCTGGTGCTGTGGCAGTGCTGCTGGCTCTGTAGCTTCAGCCCTGTCCTGGAACAGGTGCTGGTGCAGTGCTAGCGCTGGCTCTGTAGCTTCAGCCCTGAGTCCTGGAACAGGTGCTGGTGCTGTGGCAGTGCTAGCGCTGGCTCTGTAGCTTCAGCCCTGAGTCCTGGAACAGGTGCTGGTGCTGTGGCAGTGCTGGCGCTGGCTCTGTAGCTTCAGCCCTGAGTCCTGGAACAGGTGCTGGTGCTGTGGCAGTGCTAGCGCTGGCTCTGTAGCTTCAGCCCTGAGTCCTGGAACAGGTGCCGGTGCTGTGGCAGTGCTAGCGCTGGCTCTGTAGCTTCAGCCCTGAGTCCTGGAACAGGTGCTGGTGCTGTGGCAGTGCTGGCGCTGGCTCTGTAGCTTCAGCCCTGAGTCCTGGAACAGGTGCTGGTGCTGTGGCAGTGCTGGCGCTGGCTCTGTAGCTTCAGCCCTGAGTCCTGGAACAGGTGCTGGTGCTGTGGCAGTGCTGGCGCTGGCTCTGTAGCTTCAGCCCTGAGTCCTGGAACAGGTGCTGGTGCTGTGGCAGTGCTAGCGCTGGCTCTGTAGCTTCAGCCCTGAGTCCTGGAACAGGTGCTGGTGCTGTGGCAGTGCTGGCGCTGGCTCTGTAGCTTCAGCCCTGAGTCCTGGAACAGGTGCTGGTGCTGTGGCAGTGCTGGCGCCAGGTGCCGGTGCATGTGCTAGTGACTATACGCCGGCTCTGTAGCTTCAGCCCTGAGTCCTGGAACAGGTGCTGGTGCTGTGGCAGTGCTGGCGCTGGCTCTGTAGCTTCAGCCCTGAGTCCTGGAACAGGTGCTGGTGCTGTGGCAGTGCTGGCGCTGGCTCTGTAGCTTCAGCCCTGAGTCCTGGAACAGGTGCTGGTGCTGTGGCAGTGCTAGCGCTGGCTCTGTAGCTTCAGCCCTGAGTCCTGGAACAGGTGCTGGTGCTGTGGCAGTGCTAGCGCTGGCTCTGTAGCTTCAGCCCTGAGTCCTGGAACAGGTGCTGGTGCTGTGGCAGTGCTGGCGCTGGCTCTGTAGCTTCAGCCCTGAGTCCTGGAACAGGTGCTGGTGCTCTGGCAGTGCTGGCTCTGTAGCTTCAGCCCTGAGTCCTGGAACAGGTGCTGGTGCTGTGGCAGTGCTGGCGCTGGCTCTGTAGCTTCAGCCCTGAGTCCTGGAACAGGTGCTGGTGCTGTGGCAGTGCTGGCGCTGGCAGTGCTAGCGCTGGCTCTGTAGCTTCAGCCCTGAGTCCTGGAACAGGTGCTGGTGCTGTGGCAGTGCTGGCGCTGGCTCTGTAGCTTCAGCCCTGAGTCCTGGAACAGGTGCTGGTGCTGTGGCAGTGCTGGCGCTGGCTCTGTAGCTTCAGCCCTGAGTCCTGGAACAGGTGCCGGTGCTGTGGCACTGCTGGCGCTGGCTCTGTAGCTTCAGCCCCGAGTCCTGGAACAGGTGCCGGTGCTGTGGCAGTGCTAGCGCTGGCTCTGTAGCTTCAGCCCTGACACAGTAACTCATAATATAATACAGGGAGCTGGGATACTCCCAGGACTGAAAATGTCAGCACTGACACTGTAGTTCAGTCTATAACATAAGGAGACTGTACGCAAGGAGAGCAGACCTGTCTGGTGTGTCTATATGTGTGTGTCTCACTGTCTCTATTCCCTGACAGCTCTGGGGACTCAGCCCTCAATCTCTATGGACTCTACACAAGGAGACGAGACCCGGCTGGTGTGCAGATCAGAGGGGTGGAGCCCTGAGCCTGAAGTGATCTGGAGAGACAGGGATGGAAACGATGTGACATCACTGTCCAACACAACAGTGCAGAGGGACAGTCAGGGGATCTGCAGTGTCAGCAGCTACATCAAAGTCAAACAACAGTCCAGCATGTTCTCCTGTCTGGTTAGAAGTAAAATACCAAAACCAGACTGGGAATCCAAACTCCACATATCCAGTGAGTATCACATCTTTGTGGATTGAGCCTGACTGACACTGGCCATAGATTAGTCATCTTGATGGGGCATCAACATATCTGAATCAAACACATGAACTAGTGACCAGTCAATATCTGAATCAAACACATGAACTAGTGACCAGTCAATATCTGAATCAAACACTTGAACTAGTGAGCCAGTCAATATGTGATATCTAGTTTTCAGGGAGCCTTCCATTTAGAGGGTGGGGTGTGTGGAATGCTCACTATGAGGGGTGTGGTCAGTGTTGGGAGGAGTGTGTGGAATGCTCACTATGAGGGGTGTGGTCAGTGTTGGGAGGGGTGTGTGGAATGCTCACTATGAGGGGTGTGGTCAGTGTTGGAAGGGTGTGTGGAATGCTCACTATGAGGGGTGTGGTCAGTGTTGGGAGGGGTGTGTGGAATGCTCACTATGAGGGGTGTGGTCAGTGTTGGGAGGGGTGTGTGGAATGCTCACTATGAGGGGTGTGGTCAGTGTTGGGAGGGGTGTGTGGAATGCTCACTATGAGGGGTGTGGTCAGTGTTGGGAGGGGTGTGTGGAATGCTCACTATGAGGGGTGTGGTCAGTGTTGGGAGGGGTGTGTGGAATGCTCACTATGAGGGGTGTGGTCAGTGTTGGGAGGGGTGTGTGGAATGCTCACTATGAGGGGTGTGGTCAGTGTTGGGAGGGTGGTGTGTGGAATGCTCACTAAGGGGTGTGGTCAGTGTTGGGAGGGGTGTGTGTGTTCCAGTGTGTTGAGCTGCTGTCTTGTTTTCCAGGGGATTTTTTTCCAGGAGTCTCTGGATGGATGGTGGCTTTCTTCTTGACTTTAGCTCTCGGTATTGGAGCCATTCTTCTGCTGGTGTTCCAATGGAGAAGAATGGATGGTATGAATGTTATCATTCTCATGAGGCATTTCATATAGCTCTGTGCATTTTAAACATGTCAGACAGGTTTACAATAACATGGACTGCTGTTTTTCTTCTAGCCATGGAGAGAAAGTTTGAGCCTATGGGTAAGTAAAGCACTTAATGAAGAGATGTTGGAAACCCATTCCAGGTTTCTGCACCCATAAAGACCAGGACCTGAAATACAACTGAAATAACCACACACTGTTCTGTCTGATTCTTATTTTAGCTGCTCAGCGCCTTCTTGAGGAACTTGGTAAGAACTATTTTCCTAGCTGTATTTGTGGAATTACTTTAAATCTATCTATCTATCTCTCTATATATCTATGTACTTGTGCTATGTGTGTGTCGCTGTGTGTGTCGGGAGTGCTTGCAGCGCGTGTGCAGAGCTCGGAGTGAGTGAGGGGGGCTCCCTGCTTTTTTTTCTTTTTCGCTTTTCATCCTTTATTTCTTATGTCATGGTTTTGTAAAAAGAAACAGATTAATAATTGGGTCTTTTCTAAATTAACGGCTGTGAAGTTGGGACAGAGGGGACTCTAGGGGATCAAGGCCCAATTTTGAAAATATTACACAGGGAAATGGTATAAAAACTGTCGTGAGAAATGTGTGGTCGAACTTGGAAAAGTAATCAGGTGTGAGAATATCAAGTCGGCTTCAAGTATGAACAAGTTTGTTGTCGTGTTCCTGAGTAATGAAACAATAGTCTTGGAAATTGTTCAGCAAGGTTTGGTTATTGACGGAGTGTTAGTGTCTGTTCTGCCTCTTCCTGCTAGGAAAAAAAAGTTCTAATTCCTCCTTTTCTGAAAAACTAACTTATAGTGAGAGAGCTAAGCTGTCATGGAAAAATAATGTCAAGCATTACAGTGATTCCTCTGGGTTGTAAATCCCGTGAGTTAAAACACGTAGTTTCTTTCAGAAGACAGTTATAGATGCTTCTGAACGACCTGAATGGAGAGCGAAATGCAGCTTTCAGGTTTCATGTGGATACATAGTTTTTGCTTCTTCTAAAACAATGAAATGTTTTAAAAGTGGCCGTAAAGGGCATATTGCGAAGAATTGCAAGAGGACTGTAGAGTAACTGAAAGCGAGAGGGAAGAAGCCCCTGGGGAGCCAGGTTGATGGACTCTCAGATCACAGCGCTGTAGATAGAAGAGCGGAGCGAGAGGCTGAAAAGCTCCAACCTGGTTTGGTTGAGTCTGGTGTGGTAGAAGGTGAAAGTGAGTTGCAGGAACCATCTGGAATAGACAGGAGGACGGAGAAGCTGTGATTGTGATCGGGGCTAAAGAGATACCTGAGTTGGGTTGTCAGGTGATAGACAGGGTAGTAAGGGGAGAGAACAGATTGAGAGAGTCACGGAACAGAATGAGGCTGCAGTTTTAGTGCTGGAGAAAAAGACGGAAGCTGGTGAGTTTAAATTCAACAAAGGGAAAAGAAGGCTAAAAACAGACACAGTATTACAGCGAAATGCAGCCTTATTTCTGAGACTGGGGCCATTCAGGCTGATGAATTGGAGAGTGAGCTGTCTGTGAGAATGGACTGTGCTCAAACACACAGCGCAGCGGTCAGTGGTGGTGATTTTAGCAAAGACGGGGGCAGTGATACTGACTCCATTTAGCTGTGATCTGTCGGCTGGTCAGCAAGTGAGAGGGTGGTATAGTGCTGAAAACATTCAGGCATTTTAAAGATTCGTTAAAGGGTAAAGAGGGATTTAAATAATTGAGCACTTACCTGATTTAAAATTCTTCTTAAATTCTGCGCAGCATGTTAGACGCAATGCAGCTGTATTGGGCATGGAGCAAAGAGAAAGAGATCAGTTAAAAAATATAATAAGCAAAGTTCGTGCCTCTCTAAACAGGAATGATGTAGAAGTCTCCACGAGCATCTTTTCTGTTGTACGTTTCTACTATTGTTTGTACTTTCCAGTGTATCTCTTTAAATATAAGTGGAGGTAGAGATTGTGCAAAGACAGCAGCTCTGTTTGAATATTTAAACCAACAGAAAGTTAATGTTCCCATGCTCCAAGAGACCCATACAGATGATAATAATGAATCTGAGAGGTTTCAGGATTGGGAAGGGGAGGTTATTTTTAGTCCTGGAACGAATTTCAGTGCTGGAGTTGCCATGTTATTTGTGATGGGGTTTAAGTATGGCTCTGTCAATGTAAGTGAGGACATTAAGGGGTGCTTGTTGAAAGTGCAAGTATCTGTAGAGGGTAGAAATTTAGTATTTGTTAATATTTATGCACCAAACGATGGGAGAGAGAGGGTACTGTTTAGTCAGACTCTCAATGGAGTTATAGCCCAGAGTCAGACTGAAGAAGTGGTTTTATTAGCTGGTGATTTTAATTCTACAGTTGACGACAAGCTAGACAGAAGTAGTCATTTTTTAAATGTTTTAAATTCTTTTGGGAATGATGGAGAGGCAGAAAGGGTTTTTTTTTATCAATAAGGCAATGGTGGGACGTGAGTAAAGTTCAGACCTGACTGTTTTGTCACTAGTACACTATGAATGCTACAAATAGCACTGGCGAGGCGATGAGAGAGCTGGAGGAGGATGTTTCTGAACTCTATAGGGCTCTGACAGAGGAGTTCATTTCTCTGGAGAGATGTGTGCTGGCTATCGGGGAGGTGGGGGCTGTTAGAACAAGCCTGCCTCTTCTATGAGCGGCTCCATTGTCACTCATGTTTTTTTGTGACACAGACCTTGTGACAATGTTATTGAAAAGAGAATGTGGTGAACCACACTTTGTTTTCTGTGTCACCCCTGGCAAACCTACTGTATTTACATGCAACTCTACACAATAGTCTGCAATAGATTTTACACCTCAGTGTGTAGAATGTAATCCAGCTCTCTTCTTTTCACAGAGTCTGTAAAGCGAGAGGTCCTTAAATCAGGTATGTAGAGTGTTTGTAAATCCACAGCCCTGCTGGTGTGTGTGTGCCTCACATCTTCTGAATTGTAGAAAGTACAGGAGGAGTGATTATAAAAGAATGCTTTCTTTATTTCTGTGTTCTAGAATGGAAGTGGATCCTCAGCTCAGCAGGTATGTGTCTCTTCAATGGATACCTTTCACAGTGGAGGGTAAAAGAACAGCAAGGAGCTCCGTCTCACTCACTGTGTTTACATCTATAATAAAAAGTGACTTCATGTTAGCAGGTTCATCTCAGCCCTGTATGCTAAAGGTCATGGCATTGACCTCATATGAATACTACACTGAGTCATGCGATTTCTACTGTATAGAGACAGAACACTTTGAGTAAACTGTTTTCATTTTGGTAAACAGTTATATTTTTTGAGTTTCTTTGCTGGAGTCCAGTAAAAAAAAAAAAAACCCTTTGCTGCCACTTTGGTTTTTTTACCACTAACACACTATAGACACTGACTTTAAAATTATTATTATTATTATTATTATTATTATTATTATTATTATTATTATTATTATTATTATCATTGTCTCCTCTCTTCTTCACAGTTGACAGTTTGACTCTGGACCTCGATACAGCACACCCACGGCTCACCCTGCCTGTGGATGAGAAACGAGTAAGAAGAACAGATGTCCCTGACAATCCCCAGAGATTTGATTACAGGCGCTGTGTGCTGGGCAGGGAGGGCTTCACCTCAGGGAGACACTACTGGGAGCTGGGGGTGGGAGAGAATACATTCTGGAGACTGGGAGTCAGCAGAAAATCTGCCCAGAGGAAGGGGGAGTTCAGCATGACCCCCCAGCAGGGCTACTGGACTGTCGGGTGGGATGAAGATGAAGATAAAGATAAGTTCATTGCTCTTACTGACCCGCGGACCCCCCTCTCCCTGAGCCTGAAGCCCGAGAAGTTAGGGGTGTATTTGGATTATGACGAAGGGCAGCTCTCCTTTTACAATGTGGAGACCAGATCGCACATCTACACTTTCACTGACATGGAGTTCAATCCCAATGAGAAACTCTATCCATTCTTCTGGACTTGGGACGAGAAAACAGACATTGCCCTGGTGTCCCCGGGGAAGGTGAATGACCGGTCTTTCTTTCTTCTAATCTGGGAATGGATTCTTGCTGCATCAGGTACTGGTTCACTTTACTTGTTTGTTAGAGGCTGATATGCTTGTTGATTTATTATTCATTTCTGTAATTCCCATCTGGTTTGAAATGCTACAGAACAGCCATTAGTGTTTTCAACAAAGACAACTAACAATTGTTTTTAATAATAATAATAATAATAATAATAATAATAATAGCAGCATGGGTCATGCATGTTTTGTTATTTTTATAGTATTTGTAAGTTCATGTTGTAATGAAGTCTGCAATTGTTACAATAACAGCAATGTATATAGTTAAAGTGTTACAGAACACTCTCTCGTGTTTATAACAAACACACTCTTACCATTGCTATCTCCTGTGCTAAATGTATTCAAAAGATATATTTTACAACATAATATTGGTTGTTTTGTATTTGAATTCACATGAATTGTGGAATGAAGGTGATGGCAAAACAGTGTAAGGATTGTCACACTTCCAGCTGTGTACCAGCCTGACTCTTCACACAGTGAGAGGATTGCATCACACTTCCAGCTGTGTACCAGCCTGACTCTTCACACAGTGTGAGGATTGCATCACACTTTCAGCTGTGTACCTGCCTGACTCTTCACACAGTGTGAGGATTGTGTCACACTTCCAGCTGTGTACCTGCCTGACTCTTCACACAGTGTGAGGATTGTGTCACACTTCCAGCTGTGTACCTGCCTGACTCTTCACACAGTGTGAGGATTGCATCACACTTCCAGCTGTGTACCAGCCTGACTCTTCACACAGTGTGAGGATTGCATCACACTTCCAGCTGTGTACCTGCCTGACTCTTCACACAGTGAGAGGATTGCATCACACTTCCAGCTGTGTACCTGCCTGACTCTTCACAGTGTGAGGATTGCATCACACTTCCAGCTGTGTACCTGCCTGACTCTTCACACAGTGTGAGGATTGCATCACACTTCCAGCTGTGTACCTGCCTGACTCTTCACACAGTGTGAGGATTGCATCACACTTCCAGCTGTGTACCTGCCTGACTCTTCACACAGTGTGAGGATTGCATCACACTTCCAGCTGTGTACCTGCCTGACTCTTCACACAGTGTGAGGATTGCATCACACTTCCAGCTGTGTACCTGCCTGACTCTTCACACAGTGTGAGGATTGCATCACACTTCCAGCTGTGTACCTGCCTGACTCTTCACACAGTGTGAGGATTGCATCACACTTCCAGCTGTGTACCTGCCTGACTCTTCACACAGTGTGAGGATTGCATCACACTTCCAGCTGTGTACCTGCCTGACTCTTCACACAGTGTGAGGATTGCATCACACTTCCAGCTGTGTACCAGCCTGACTCTTCACACAGTGTGAGGATTGCATCACACTTCCAGCTGTGTACCTGCCTGACTCTTCACACAGTGTGAGGATTGCATCACACTTCCAGCTGTGTACCTGCCTGACTTCACACAGTGTGAGGATTGCATCACACTTCCAGCTGTGTACCTGCTTGACTCTTCACACAGTGTAAGGACTGTGTCACGCTTCCAGCTGTGTACCAGCCTGACTCTTCACACAGTGTAAGGATTGCATCACGCTTCCAGCTGTGTACCAGCCTGACTCTTCACATGTTCTGTTTTAAATAGGGATGTACATGATGCTGATACAGTGTAGTGATATTCATTACGATCGCAAGTCATTCTACACACTGTGAAGAGTCTGAAAGATAACAATGATGAGACTTTAGTTGTGCAGCTCTTCCGTTTTAAATTGAACATTCTGAAATGGTTCTAAACATGTTATGGGTGCTGATAGGCAGGGGTTCAGATAACTGGTACACAGGTATGCATACGCACCAATAAAAAAAATATATATGCAAGTGTGTACCGTCAGTACATTTAACATGAAAGCATTTTTAATCCAGACAGCGAAGGTGCGTATTATCTAGCTGTGACCCATACCTGCCTAACCTCCTGATTTTCTATTGAGTCTCTGGTAGGGATGGGTCGGTATACTGGTTTACCGTGGTTTAGGTACATTACCGTTGCTTTTATTCTGAATCGCAGTTATTGTAATTCGGTTATACACCAGTTAACACACTTTTTCAACCGCAAACACTCTTCTTCAAAATTAAGCAATGGTACTTGCAGCCTTAGTCTGAGGAAGATCTTTTTGTGATGTGATGCTATATTTTGATAACTGTTTTGAAGGAAACGGTCAGTGACACAGAACACATGTTTCAATTGCTGCGTTCTGTTACCCAGAGCTTGCTGCGCCGGCTGCTGTCTTTCTGACCTCACGCAGCTTTTAGAGAAACACATTCTCCAAACCTTGCAGCACAGCACACGTTTTCAACTTGCTATATTTGCATTTGTCTGGATTATCAACAGTCAGTTTAATGTAATAGATTAACATTAACTTTATTTTAAAACTTATCACAGATTTAATACATTTTTTTTTAATTTATTTAATATAGCGTGGACAAGGCTGTTCGCTGCTTCCATGTATAATGATAAAATGACGTTCGTCTCTGCTAACAAGGTGGCAGCAGTAGTTTTAGTTATTTGCATTACGATTAGCAGGTCATTCCTGATCTTTGGATTGTCCCTTTGGTTCACAGCCGCAGCCAGCCTCCCGCAGTAACATTTCAAAGCTGCGCTGGGCTCTGCAGAATCTGCACAGATTTCTGTGGGTGTTGAGTGACGTCTACAGCGCATCTCCGCGATTCTGTGCAGTGCTGTGCAGAACTGCGGAAATCTGCGCTATAAGAACACGACCGATGTCTAGTACAGACCCGTGACTGCAGCAGGATAGCCTACTTATTATCAATGTAGTTTTGTTTAAAAAAGTTTAACAAAGTGTAACAGTGTTCCAATTTTCTTAGGTAAGTGAAGAAAGGTTACTTGTGCAATGTTGTAAATGTAAATCCAATAACACGTTTTAGTATTAAAAATACTTTATAAAACAAAATGAAGAGCAATAGGTGGAATCACTTCAGTTCAAAACATCAATAATTTCTTTTATTGGACCCTTGAAACAGCCAATGATAGCAGGGATCTCGATTTAGCTGTCCATTCAGAGAAGAGGGATGTAGTTCCGGGGAGTGACATTGTGAAAGCTCACTGACGCTTCTCTTCCCAGACTGAGCACGGATGAGAGGAGTCGTCAATGCTTGAGAGTCGTTGCACTTAAACATGAGTTTAAAAAAATACATTCAGCATTTTACTTAATTATATTTTGTTCCCTTAGTTATATCCGTCTATAAATACTGTTGTGCATTCAAGCTAACATGTTTAGCAGCATTAATACATTTAAAAGAACTGTTTTGTTTCTTGCTTTTGAATCCCCAGGACTGGAATGTGGTGGTAGGATATTGAAATAAAAGGGAGAATGTGAGATGATTAAATTGTAATAACCAGCAATCCGGACTCCTAGTTAAACAGTCAGAAACTCTTGCTGTTGTCTCTGGCACTGCCATTAACCCTTAAAGATGTGATGGTGTAACACAATCATACTGAAGTGTCATCCTGGGCCTGTGAATGGGTAAACATGGTAAAAAAGCACTTTGTTTCTTTGACTTGCTGGGCCACCGTACTTTACAATACAGCTTGTTCATGCATATCATTGGATAGGAGAAGAGTTGAACTTCAGTGCCTGACTGGTTGTTTTTGTGTGTGATGTCACTGAGACGGGCGATTCATTTTTAAAGGACGGAGACTGTTTACAGTTACATTTAATCATGTATTCTGTCTCGTGTTTTAATATACTGTACCTTTGGGTTCATGCCCCTTTAAAAACGTGACCCAGAGATAAAAACTTAGATTTTTAGCGCTTCTGTGCACTTTATTCAAAACACAAAAAAAACAAACAAAAAACTAGCTCTCATTGAGCAGGACAGCTAAGTTGTTTACCTGACATTTAACACCAAGACAAAACACTTTAATACATTTCTTTATAAAACCGACCTTTCCGACCTCCCTCCATCCCTCCCTACTTCATACCCTCCCTCGCTCATACTCTTGTCGTGGAAATTCTAATAAAGGAAGAGAGACTGCGAGTTCCAAACACACAGGCCTTTATTTCTTAAGTTTGCAAACTGTGAACACTCTCAGCACACAGGGTGCTAGATAATCATCGAGTAGTGTTCCAACATACAGAGTTGGATCAGTTTCTTATATACCTTAAAACTATCAGTAAGGCAGAAGGCTAGCCAATGATGATTCAGATATTAACATATAAGGGAAACAATTTATAACTGTGCATATGTAGGATATAGCTAAGCAAGCAAATAACAGAATGGCTGTTTTGTGTGTATAGCAAAAAGAAAGACAAGTCTAGCTCATCTTATTATCCATTGTCTCACAGCTGCAGCTGCAATGTAGGCAAAACTTTATCTTAAACAAAGCGTACAAGGTGATACGAGCAAGATGCCAGTACTTTTCCACGCTGCTTCCTCCTTCATACCCTCCCAACTTTATACCCTCCCACCTTCCTACCCTCCCTCACATATATCCTCCCTCCTCCATACCCTCCCTCACTCATACCTTTCCTCCTTCATACCCCCGTCATTCATACCTTCCCTCTTTCATACTACTACTACTACTACTAATAATAATAATAATTATTATTATGCTTATTATTATTATGTCTCCTCTCTGCTCCGCAGTTGATGTGACTCTGGACCCTGATACAGCACACCTCCGGCTCACCCTGTCTGCAGAGGGGAAACGAGTGAGACTGGGTGCGACACAGCAGGATCTCCCTGTCAATCTAGAGAGATTTGATAACTGGGAATGTGTGGTGGGCAGGGAGGGCTACACCTCAGGGAGACACTACTGGCAGCTGCAGGTGGGGGGGAATACAGAGTGGAGAGTAGGAGTCTGCAGAGAGTCTGCCGAGAGAAAGGGGAAGTTCAGCATGACACCCCAGCAAGGTTACTGGACTGTAGAGTGGTGGTGGAGTGGAGGTGAGTTCACTGCTCTCACTGTCCCCCGGACCCCCCTCCCACCGAGCCTGGGGCCCCAGAAGCTAGGGCTGTATCTGGATTATGAGGAAGGGCAGCTTTCCTTTTACAATGTGGAGACCAGATCTCACATCTACACTTTCACTGACATGGAGTTCAATCCCATTGAGAAACTCTATCCATTCTTCTGGAGTAGGGATGAGCATACAGACCTTGTGCTGGAGTCCCCTGACCCTGTCAGCACTGCAAATTAAACAGCTCAGACACTGTCCTGTTCACTTTCACTGACACTCTCTCTGCATTCTTCTGGGCTGATAAGAAGAAATCCTCTCTCTTCCATCCTCTTACCCTGAGCCCCTCCTCTTTATTTCTCTATACCCCCTTTCCTACTTTCCCTTCCTGTCTCCCTATTTCCTTTCCATCTCTTTCCTCACTGCTCTTTCTATTCTCTCCCCTTGCTCTCTCTACTCTCCTTCTCTCATCTGCTGCTCTTCTCCTTGCCCTCCATCCTCCCTCTCCTCACCCCAGATATGGTTTTTTAGAAGTAGTGAGTAATTGTTTCTTGATGTAAGAAATGCACAGTCCTTTTCTTCAGCTATAGGTTTGGTGTATTCAATATATACATGTTTAATTCCAGAAGTAAGCTCAAAGCAAAACAGTACAGATCACACTTTCATCTGCAAACTGCACGGTACAAAACTTAAGTTCAAAACAAAACATAACAGAACAAAATAATACAATGCAATACTGTAGGTTTGATCCTCCAGGACTTTCTCGATCGACAAGTCTCCAATATTTAGTCTTAATGAAAGAGAGAAGTGAGCTGAGTGTACCTTGATTAAGTAGCCACTGACCTCAGCCCCACCCTCCTTTCTTCTCTTTGTGGGTTCAACACCCTGGGCAACCCCCTGTGGAGAGTCTCATGTATGTTTCGTAAAGAAAACTGATCCTGGCTCACACTGTCTAAGATGGTGTTATCTTTGTGTGACCCTTTGATCCTTTATGCTGCCTAAGATGGTGTTATCTTGGTGTGGTATGAGCGCATCGGTTCCTCCAGCAGTGTGCGATTGTGTTTATTCCAGTTTATTCCAGTAGTCAGACGGTCGTCGTCAGTGCAATGAAATGCAACCTTGCAATCTCGCATTTACCAGTTATTATACCTCTTCTGATAGTCTCCTTTTAAAACTAACAGAGTGTACAAACCTGCAAACATGTATCTCATATTGCATTTAAACTTCTTTCCATGTTATCCAACATACATCACTTTTAGAAATAAAGATGGGGAGGGGTCCTACCATGACAGGGTCGTCCCCGAGGTACCCCGAGCCACCTGCTGTCCTCTTCGCTGGGTATGAACTCTGTATACGCCCAAGTCTAAACTATCATGCTACTATGGTCATTACAATGTGTGTAAGTATTTGTCATGCGTGGTAGTTATGTGCCACAAGCTACAAAAATAATCTTAAAAGAGCATGTTTCTCTAACAACTCCAGTCATCTACTCCCTCTATCTGCTCCCTCTGTCCTCCCCTGTCATTTCTATTTCTCCATCCTCCCTCTCCCCTCATCTTTAATATGGTGATATAGCTGTGGAATCTAGCAGATCTGGGAGCTGCCAGCATTAGTAACTTTAGGACGGTAAGAGTAGTTAAAGAGTTAAACATCTTCTTATTGAACAAAGACCTGAACAGGACAACGGCCAAAGTCATCACCCCAGAGATCAACACTGAAACAAACTGAGAATCAACAAGAAACTAGAACAGAAAAGAGTCGCCCCATCACCCCAGAGATCAACACTGAAACAAACTGAGAATCAACAAGAAACTAGAACAGAAAAGAGTCGCCCCATCACCCCAGAGATCAACACTGTGAAACAAACAGAACCAACAAGAAACTAGAACAGAAAAGAGTCGCCCCATCACCCCAGAGATCAACACTGTGAAACAAACTGAGAATCAACAAGAAACTAGAACAGAAAAGAGTCGCCCCATCACCCCAGAGATCAACACTGTGAAACAAACAGAGAACCAACAAGAAACTAGAACAGAAAAGAGTCGCCCCATCACCCCAGAGATCAACACTGTGAAACAAACAGAACCAACAAGAAACTAGAACAGAAAAGAGTCACCCCATCACCCCAGAGATCAACACTGTGAAACAAACAGAACCAACAAGAAACTAGAACAGAAAAGAGTCGCCCCATCACCCCAGAGATCAACACTGTGAAACAAACAGAACCAACAAGAAACTAGAACAGAAAAGAGTCACCTCATCACCCCAGAGATCAACACCGTGAAACAAATAGAATCAACAAGAAACTAGAACAGAAAAGAGTCGCCCCATCACCCCAGAGATCAACACTGTGAAACAAACAGAATCAACATGAAACTCGAACATTGGGGAATGGAATGAATGTATGTTTGCAGAAAGGCTGGTGCTTGTGAAATAAAGGGGTGTGTGATATCTAGCACGTTGTTTCAATTAACAAAGGGGCTGGAATAATATTGTATGGGAGTAATTTAACAAGTATACAGAGAGAGAATCAATAGTGATCCAAGAAATTGAGTGAAGGGGCTGGAGTAAATAACAAGGGAATTGGGGGTTAAGTTCTGTACCGTGGATTTGAATTAAAAGAAATATAATTAACAACAGATTGATGATGAATTAATTATGCTCTTGTAATATCTCGGATTTCACTGAAATGTATATTTAAATATTTACTTCACACAGTTATCCTACTTGCATATTCATATTATTTGATTATTAATTTAAGAATATTGCTACTCCTATATAAAAACATTGTTAACATACACACACACACATACAATTTAGAAATTATCATTTCTCTATAGAGGCATATTTCTTCACACAATATTTGTAAAACACCTCTTACATCTTTAGAGATGCATAAGTTAACACCCTAGTGTCATTTTCTTTGTTCTTGGGGTTGCTACAATTGGTGTGTTGTAACAGGTTTACCCCTCTAGGTAACCCTGTGAGTCAGGCTAGCAGTGGGCTGCACTGCACTTACATGCTGCGGAAAAGCACCCGGTCTGCACAACAGAACCTCCCATCTACAAACATCTAACTAATAAACTACTTAACCTGTCAACACCTGCACTGTACCCACACACACCCTGCACACTGTACCAACATCCTGCACACACTCTACACACTACCCACACCCTACATATTACCCACACCATGCACACTGTAACTACACACTCCACACACCCTACATACAGTACCTGCACATTCCACACCCCACACACTGTACCTACACACTCCACACCCTACACACTCCACAGACCATACACACTACTCACACCACACAACCTACACACTGTACCCACACACTCCCCACACCCTGCACACTGTACCCAATAGGGATGAAACGAGTTTTCGATAGCACGATCTATAGTGATTACGAATATTTGTGATAATTGTATTGCTAACATTTTTTTAATTATTCGATAATCGTAGCAAACGAGTCAAATACTCACTAAACGTGGCTGGAAGCAGAACAGATGCTTTTCTCTCCAAATATGGGTAAAATCATCGGTGTGTTCTAGGGCTGCTACGATTAAATCAAAAATCTATTTTTCGATCGATTCCATTCCTCATTATATACATGGATATAAATACTGCAATATCAATAATTACATTTTTGTAACGCACATAGTTAATACAATTATTTAAGTGAAACTGCACCGAACGCCCTACCTTGCAGTATTTAAGAACATAAGAAAGTTTACAAATGAGAGGAAGCCATTCAACCCATTTGGTTGACAGTAGCTTATTGATCCCAGAATCTCATCAAGCAGCTTCTTGAAGGATCCCAGTTTGTCAACTTTATTTTCTGAATGCCCCTTTGTCTAATCTCCATTTATGACCCCTGGTCCTTGTTTCTTTTTTCAGGTCGAAAAAGTCACTTGGGTCGATATTGTCAATACCTTTTAGAATTTTGAATGCTTGAATTAGGTCACTGCATAGTCTTCTTAGTTCAAGACTGAATAGATTAAATTATTTTACCTGTCTGCATATGACATGCCTTTTAAACCCAGAATAATTCTGGTCGCTCTTCTTTGCACTCTTTCTAGAGCAGCAATATCTTTTTTGTAGTGAGGTAACCAGAACTGAACACAATATTCAAGATGAGGTCTTAATATTGATTTGTACAGTTTTAACATTACTGCCCTTGATTTAAATTCAACATTTTTCACAATGTATCCGAGCATCTTGTTAGCCTTTTTTATAGCTTCCCCACATGAAGACATTTCTGAGTCAACAAAAACTCCTAGGTCTTTTTCACAGATTCCTTCTTCAATTTCAATATATCCCATATAATATTTACAATGCACATTTTTATTTCCTGCATGCAGTACCTTACACTTCTCTCTATTAAATGTCATTTGCCATGTGCCTGCCCAGTTCTGAATCTTGTCTAGATCATTTTGAATGACCTTTGCTGCTGCCACTCCTCTTATTTTTGTGTCGTCTGCAAATTTAACAAGTTTGCTTACTATACCAGAATCTAAAATAATTAATGTAGATTAGGAATAGCAGAGGACCTAATACTGATCCCTGTGCTACTCCACTGGTTTCCTCGCTCTATTTTAAGGTTTCTAATCAATACTTTCTGTTTTCTACATGTTAACCACTCCCTAATCCATGTACATGCATTTCCTTGCATCCCTACTGCTTTCAGTTTGAGAATTAATCTTTTGTGCGGGACTTTGTCAGAGGCTTTCTGGAAATCTAAATAAACCATGTCATATGCTTTGCAATTATCCATTATCGATGTTGCATCCTCAAAAAAATCAAGCAGGTTAGTTAGACACGATCTCCCTTTCCTAAAACCATGTCGACTCTCTCCCAGGATACTGTTACCATATAAGTAATTTTCCATTTTGGAGCTTATTATAATTTCCATAAGTTTGCATATAATAGAAGTCAGGCTTATTGGTCTGTAGTTACCTGGTTCAGTTTTGTTTCCCTTTTTGTGGATCGGTATTACGTTTGCAATTTTCCAGTCTGTCGGTACAACCCCTGTGTCAAGAGACTGTTGCATGATCTTGGTTAGCGGTTTGTAAATAACTTCTTTCATTTCTTTGAGTACTATTGGGAGGATCTCATCTGGCCCAGGGGATTTGTTTATTTTAAGAGCTCCTAGTCCCTTTAACACTTCTGCCTCGGTTATGCTAAAGTTATTTAAAAATGGATAGGAACTGGATGACATGTGAGGCATGTTGTCCGTATCCTCCTTTGTAAAAACTTGTGAAAAGTAATCATTTAATATATTTGCTATTTTTTTTTCTTCATCTATGATTTTGCCATTTGTATCTCTTAGACATTTAATCTCTTTGAATGTTCTCTTGCTGTTGTAATATTGGAAAAACATTTTTGAATTGTTTTTAGCCCCCTTGGCAATGTTCATTTCTATTTCCCTCTTGGTCTTTTTGACTTGCGTTTGCAGTTCTGTGTACTCTTACTGTGTACTTTGTTTTTGGTCCCTTTTAAACACTCTGTAAAGTGCCTTTTTTCATTGAATATTTTTTTAATTGATGTATTAAACCATTTTGACAATTTAGTTTTACATTTCTACAACACAAACCTTGGGTGTGCTCTTGTTTTCCTGCTCTCGTTAACTACTAGTTAAACTAGCATCTGATTTGCTGGTCCAATCCTACCAGCAAATCAGTTTTGAGAAAATTATTTGTAAGTACGCCCCTCTGTGTATTCAATAAGCAAATAATAATAATAATAATAATAATAATAATAATAATAATAATAATAATAATAATAATAATAAAAAAATGCGACATTATTATTAGTATTTTAGTATTATTATATTTTAGGCCAGGTTTTCCGCATTGTATTTCACAGATAGTGAAGGTTAGGGGGTACAGTATTAACACAATGCAATGCGTGATGATGCAGGTATCGGTGAATTAAAAAATAATTTTAAAAAAAAGACAAAAAAAAAAGTGTTTTTCGTAAACTCATGTCTGTACCCCTCGCATTCAGTTGTTGTGCACAAGCTTTTACTAAACAGCAATGATATTATAATAATAATGTCACGGGGAGAGGAATGCACCGAAAATCATCGATATTTACTAGAACGATTATATTTTGTGTGCCCAATTAATCGATTGCTATTTTGAGGATTAACTGTCAGTCCTAGTGTGTACTTTCACTACAAAAAATATATAGCAGGGAAATTCAGTCCCATAGGATTTACATCCAATCCACAGAATGTGGAAAAAGCACAACAACGAAAGCAGGAATAACTTCAAACATGCCCTTCCGTGCTCGGCACCCGGCGGAGTTAAAAAAAACGTCAGCAGTCAACAAGCAAGGTCACTTTAATAACTTTTTTTTTCCAATGCGGTGTCCTCCCTATACTGTCTTCTGTTCAACTCTCATTTATCAGTATATAATTTCAATACGTCCATTAACATGTACACGTTATAGGTTATTATGCCAGCAATAAAACAGGCTCAAGTTGATAACGGTACTGAAATGTGTTTTCTTAAATTATAGATGAAATAACGGCAAAAAAGGAATATGCATAAAGGACATCATGCCCATAGGGTTTTATTGCATACTTACAGGTTGTGTAGTACAAAATGATTAATTTATTTTGCAGACTATTTGAAAAAGAATCAAGAATAGTTAGCAGTATGTGTGTAAAGCAAATACTTTAAATGTATTGAAAGAAATATAGATGCTTCATATTTTGTAATTATGTACTGTTTCTAAGTACATTTAAATACATAAATACAAGGTGTAAATAAAGCAGGAGGAAAAAAGCTTGCAGTCCCATTTTGAGACTTAAATAAAGGGATCATGTTTTGCAGCTGCTATATGGTAATACAAGGACTATTTCATTCAGATTATTTTGCTTCCACGTGTGTGCTAGTAATTTTGTCATTCTTGCTAGAATATTGCTCTTTTTTTAAAGTCTGTAGCATCTTTGAGTTGCAGACCACATTCCACAGTGTAAAAAAGGAAATAACTTGTTATGTTTTTTCTTTTTATTCAGGTAAAAAAGTAATTGAAAAATAATAGCTACTATCATGATAATCTGTGTATGGTGAAGAGGGCATGCAACTATTCCTATCATAGCAATTTCAATCGTTTTATGTCTAGTACCCACACACTCCCCACCCCTATACACTGTAACCACATACTCCCCACGCCTACACACTGAACCCAAACACTCACCACACCATACACACTAAATCCACACACTCACCACACCCTACACACTGTACCCACACACTCCCCACCCCTACACAATGAACCCAAACACTCACCACACCATACACACTGAACCCACACACTCACCACCCCATACACACTGAACCCACACACTCACCACACCCTACACACTCACCACCCATACACACTGAACCCAAACACCACACACCATACACACTGTACCCACACACTCACCACACCATACACACTGAACCCAAACACTCACCACACCATACACACTGTACCCACACACTCCCCACCCCTACACACTGAACCCAAACACTCACCACACCATACACACTGAACCCACACACTCACCACACCATACACACTGAACCCAAACACTCAACACACCCACACACTCCCCACCCCTACACACTGTACCCACACACTCCCCACCCATACACACTGAACCCACACACTCACCACACCATACACACTGAACCCACACACTCACCACCCCATACACACTGAACCCACACACTCACCACACCATACACACTAAACCTCTGTGACATTGGTGTGTGTGAGTGGTATGGTATGTGTAGGACTTGGGGGTTGTGAGTGGGGTGTGGTATGTGTGACTGGGGTTTGTGAGTGGTGGTGGTGTGTGGTATGTGTGACTTGGGTGTGTGTGTGTGTGACACCATACACACTGTACCCACACACTCACCACACCCTACACACTGTACCCACACACTCCCCACCCCTACACACTGTACCCACACACTCCCCACACCCTACACACTGTACCCACACACTCACCACACCATACACACTGAACCCACACACTCACCACACCATACACACTGAACCCACACACTCACCACACCATACACACTGTACCCACACACTCACCACACCATACACACTGTACCCACACACTCCCCACCCCTACACACTGTACCCACACACTCCCCACCCCTACACACTGTACCCACACACTCCCCACCCCTACACACTGTACCCACACACTCCCCACCCCTACACACTGTACCCACACACTCCCCACACCATACACACTGAACCCACACACTCACCACACCATACACACTGAACCCACACACTCACCCACCACTGAACCCACCACCCACCACACCATACACACTGAACCCAAACACTCACCACACCATACACACTGAACCCACACACTCACCACACCATACACACTGAACCCAAACACTCACCACCCATACACACTGTACCCACACACTCACCACACCCTACACACTGAACCCACACACTCACCACACCATACACACTGAACCCACACACTCACCACACCATACACACTGAACCCACACACTCACCACACCACCCCTACACACTGACCACCCACACACTCACCCACACACTCACCACACCATACACACTGAACCCACACACTCACCACCCATACACACTGTACCCACACACTCACCACACCATACACACTGAACCCAAACACTCACCACACCATACACACTGAACCCACACACTCACCACACCATACACACTGAACCCACACACTCACCCACACCATACACACTGAACCCACACACTCACCACACCATACACACTGAACCCACACACTCACCACACCATACAATGTGTACTTGGTGTGAGGGTGGGGATGTGTGTGACATGGTTTTGTGAGTGGTTGGTATGTGTGACTTGGGTTTGTGAGTGTGTGGTATGGTGTGACTTGGGTGGTGTTGAGTGGGATGTGTGACATGGGTTGTGTGAGTGGGTGTGGTCTGTTGTGACATGGGTTGTGTGAGTGGGGTGGGGATGTGTGACTTGGGTGTGTGAGTGTGTGTGTGTATTTGTGACCTTGGTTTGTTGTGGGTGTTGTTGGTGGGTTTGTGTGACGTTGGGTGTGTGACTGGTGGGGTGGTCAGTGGTGGGATGTGTGGTGTTGTGTCAGGTGGTGTGTATGTGTGACTTGGGTGTGTGAAGTGGTGTGGGGATGTGTGACTTGGGTGTGTGAGTGGTGTGGTATGTGTGACATGGGTTGTGAGTGGTGTGGTATGTGTGACTTGGGGGTGTGTGGTGTGTTACTGTGGGTGTGGTGGGACACTGTGGACATGTGTTTGTGATGGGGTGGGGCTGTGTGTGAGTGTGTGAGGTGGTGGTATGTGTGACCTTGGGGTTGTGAGTGTGTGGGTTGTGTGTGTGTGACTTGGTGGTGAGTGGTGGTATGTGTCTTGGGTTTGTGAGTGGTGGTGGTATGGTGACATGGGTGTGTGAGGTGTGGGATGTGTGACATGGTGTTTGAGGGGTGGATGGTGTTACATGGGTGTGTGCACACTGAACCCACACACTCCCCACCCCTATACACTGTACCCACACACTCCCCACCCCTACACACTGTACCCACACACTCACCACACCATACACACTGAACCCAAACACTCACCACACCATACACACTGAACCCAAACACTCACCACACCATACACACTGAACCCACACACTCACCACACCATACACACTGAACCCACACACTCCCCACCCCTACACACTGTACCCACACACTCACCACACCATACACACTGAACCCAAACACTCCCCACCCCTACACACTGAACCCACACACTCACCACACCATACACACTGAACCCACACACTCACCACACCCTACACACTGTACCCACACACTCACCACACCATACACACTGAACCCAAACACTCACCACACCATACACACTCACCACACACTCACCACACCATACACACTGAACCCACACACTCCCCACCCCTACACACTGTACCCACACACTCCCCACACCATACACACTGAACCCACACACTCACCACACCATACACACTGAACCCAAACACTCACCACACCATACACACTGTACCCACACACTCACCACACCATACACACTGAACCCACACACTCCCCACCCCTACACACTGTACCCACACACTCACCACACCATACACACTGTACCCACACACTCCCCACCCCTACACACTGTACCCACACACTCCCCACCCCTACACACTGAACCCAAACACTCACCACACCATACACACTGAACCCACACACTCCCCACACCCTACACACTGTACCCACACACTCACCACACCCTACACACTGAACCCACACACTCACCACACCATACACACTGAACCCACACACTCACCACACCATACACACTGAACCCACACACTCACCACCCCTACACACTGAACCCACACACTCCCCACCCCTACACACTGAACCCAAACACTCACCACACCATACACACTGAACCCACACACTCACCACCCCTACACACTGAACCCACACACTCACCACACCATACACACTGTACCCACACACTCCCCACCCCTACACACTGAACCCACACACTCCCCACCCCTACACACTGTACCCACACACTCACCACACCATACACACTGAACCCACACACTCCCCACCCCTACACACTGTACCCACACACTCCCCACCCCTACACACTGTACCCACACACTCCCCACCCCTACACACTGAACCCAAACACTCACCACACCATACACACTGAACCCAAACACTCACCACACCATACACACTGAACCCACACACTCACCACACCATACACACTGAACCCACACACTCCCCACACCCTACACACTGAACCCACACACTCACCACACCACACACTATACCCACACAGTCAACACCATACACACACCCACACACTCACCACACCATACACACTGAACCCACACACTCACCACCCATACACACTGTACCCACACACTCCCCACCCCTACACACTGTACCCACACACTCACCACACCATACACACTGTACCCACACACTCACCACACCATACACACTGAACCCACACACTCACCACACCCACACACTGAACCCACACACTCACCACACCATACACACTGAACCCACACACTCACCACCCCATACACACTGAACCCACACACTCACCACACCATACACACTGAACCCACACACTCACCACACCATACACACTGAACCCACACACTCACCACACCATACACACTGAACCCACACACTCACCACACCCATACACACTGAACCCAAACACTCACCACACCATACACACTGAACCCACACACTCACCACACCATACACACTGAACCCACACACTCACCACCCCTACACACTGTACCCACACACTCACCACACCCTACACACTCACCCACACACTCCCCACACCATACACACTGTACCCACACACTCCCCACCCCTACACACTGTACCCACACACTCCCCACACCCTACACACTGAACCCACACACTCACCACACCATATACACTGAACCCACACACTCACCACACCATACACACTGAACCCAAACACTCACCACACCATACACACTGTACCCACACACTCACCACACCATACACACTGAACCCAAACACTCACCACACCATACACACTGAACCCACACACTCACCACACCATACACACTGAACCCACACACTCACCACACCATACACACTGAACCCACACACTCACCACACCATACACACTGAACCCACACACTCACCACACCATACACACTGAACCCACACACTCACCACACCATACACACTGAACCCACACACTCACCACACCCTACACACTGAACCCACACACTCCCCACCCCTACACACTGTACCCACACACTCACCACACCATACACACTGAACCCACACACTCCCCACACCCTACACACTGAACCCACACACTCACCACACCATACACACTGAACCCACACACTCCCCACCCCTACACACTGAACCCACACACTCCCCACCCCTACACACTGAACCCACACACTCACCACACCATACACACTGTACCCACACACTCCCCACACCCTACACACTGAACCCAAACACTCACCACACCATACACACTGAACCCACACACTCACCACACCATACACACTGAACCCAAACACTCACCACACCATACACACTGAACCCAAACACTCACCACACCATACACACTGAACCCACACACTCACCACCCCATACACACTGTACCCACACACTCACCACACCATACACACTGTACCCACACACTCCCTGGGTATTGTGTGGGTGAGTGTGTGGGATGTGTGACTTGGGTTTGTGAGGGTGGGTGTGGTATGTGTGTGACACATGTGTGTGAGGGGTGGGGATGTGTGACATGGGTGTGTGAGGGGTGGGGTGTGTTACATGGTGTGTGATTGGTGTGGTGTGTGTGGGTGTGTGAGTGTGGGTATGTGTGTTGTGTGTGTCAGGGGTGGGGATATTTGCCTTGGGTGTGTGAGTGGTGTGGGATGTGTCACATGGGTGTGTGAGGGTTGGGATGTGTGACTTCCCCACACACTCACCACACCATACACACCGAACCCACACACTCACCACACCATACAAACTGAACCCACACACTCACCACACCATAAACACTGTACACACACACTCACCACACCATACACACTGAACCCACACACCCACCACACCATACACACTGTACCCACACACTCACCACACACTCCCCACCCCTACACACAGTACCCACACACTCCCCACACCCCACACACTGTACCCACACACCCCCCCCCCCCACACACACTGAACACACAACACTCACCACACCATACACACTGAACCCATACACTCACCACACCATAAACACTGTACGTGGGGTGCTTATGTGTGACATGGGTGTGTGTCAGGGGTGGGGATGGTGTGACTTGGGTGTTGTGAGGGGTGGGGATGTGTGACTTGGGTTTGTGAGTGGTGGTATGTTGACCTTGGGTTTGTGAGTTGGTGGTGTGATGTGTGACAGTGGGGTGGGATGTGATGACTTGGGGTTGGAGATGTGGTACTGTGTGACATGGAGTGGTGTGGTGTGTGTGAGTGGTTGGATGTGTGAATGTGTTTGTTATACTACACACACTACCCACACACACCCCTACTCACCCCACACCATACCATACACACTGAACCCACACACTCACCACACCATACACACTGAACCCACACACTCACCCACCACTCACCACACCATACACACACCCACACACTCACCACACCATACACACTGAACCCACACACTCACCACACCATACACACTGTACCCCACACTCACACTCACCACACCATACACACTGAACCCACACACTCCCCACACACCCCTACACACTGAACCACACACTCACCACCCCTACACACTGTACCCACACACTCCCCACCCCTACACACTGTACCCACTGTTCACTCCCCACACCCTACACACTTGTACCCACACACTCCCCACCCCTACACACTGTACCCACACACTCCCCACCCCTACACAATGAACCCAAACACTCCCCACCCCTACACACTGTACCCACACACTCCCCACCCCTACACACTGTACCCACACACTCCCCACCCCTACACACTGTACCCACACACTCCCCACACCCTACACACTGAACCCACACACTCCCCACACCATACACAATGAACCCAAACACTCACCACCCCATACACACTGAACCCAAACACTCACCACACCATACACACTGAACCCAAACACTCACCACCCCATACACACTGAACCCACACACTCACCACACCATACACACTGAACCCAAACACTCACCACACCATACACACTGTACCCACACACTCACCACACCCCTACACACTGTACCCACACACTCCCCACCCCTACACACTGTACCCACACACTCCCCACCCCTACACACTGTACCCACACACTCACCACACCATACACACTGAACCCACACACTCCCCACACCCTACACACTGAACCCACACACTCACCACCCCTACACACTGTACCCACACACTCCCCACCCCTACACACTGTACCCACACACTCACCACACCATACACACTGAACCCACACACTCACCACACCATACACACTGAACCCACACACTCACCACACCATACACACTGAACCCACTCAACACTCACCACACCACTCCCCACACCCTACAACACTGAACCCAAACACTCACCACCCCTATACACTGTACCCACACACTCCCCACCCCTACACACTGTACCTGTACTTGATGTTGTGTTAGTGGTGTGGTGTGTGTGTATGTGTGACTTGGGGTTTGTTAGTGGTGTGTGGGTATGTGTGACTGATGAGGGGGTGGGGATGGTGTTACACACACTGAACCCACACACTCCCCACCCCTACACACTGAACCCACACACTCCCCACCCCTACACACTGAACCCACACACTCCACCACACCCCTACACACTGTACCCACACACTCCCCACCCATACACACTGAACCCAAACACTCACCACACCATACACACTGTACCCACACACTCACCACACCCTACACACTGTACCCACACACTCCCCACCCCTACACACTGTACCCAAACACTACCCACACACTCCCCACACCCCTACACACTGAACCCACACACTCACCCACACCCTACACACTGTACCCACACACTCCCCACACCCATACACACTGAACCCACACACTCACCACACCATACACACTGAACCCACACACTCCCCACCCCTACACACTGTACCCACACACTCCCCACCCCTACACACTGAACCCAAACACTCACCACACCATACACACTGAACCCACACACTCACCACACCAGGTACACACTACACACACTGAACCCACACACTCCCCACCCCTACACACTGTACCCACACACTCCCCACACCATACACACTGAACCCACACACTCCCCACCCCTACACACTGTACCCACACACTCCCCACACCCTACACACTGTACCCACACACTCCCCACCCCTATACACACTGTACCCACACACTCCCCACCCCTACACACTGTACCCACACACTCCCTCACCCCTACACACTGTACCCACACACTCCCCACCCCTACACACTGTACCCACACACTCCCCACCCCTACACACTGAACCCAAACACTCACCACACCATACACACTGAACCCACACACTCACCACACCATACACACTGAACCCAAACACTCCCCACACCATACACACTGAACCCACACACTCACCACACCATACACACTGAACCCACACACTCACCACACATGTATGTGTGACATGGTGTGTGTGAGTGTGTGTGTATGTGTGACAGGGTGTGTGCAGTGGTTGTGTGACTTGGTTGTGTGAGTGGTGTGGTAATGTGTGACTTGGGTTTGTGAGTGGGTGTGGGATGTGTGACATGGGTGTGGTGAGTGGTGTGAGGGATGGGTGTGGTACATGGGTGTGTTAGGGTGTGATGTGTGACTTGGGGTGTGAGAGTGGGTATGTGTGACTTGGGTGTGTCGATTGGGTTGGTGAGTGTGTGTGGGTGTGAATGTTGTGATGTGTGACATGGTGTGTGTAGGGTGTGGGATGTGTGACATGGGTGTGTAGTGGTGGGTATGGTGTGACTTGGGTTTGTCGTGTTGTGTATGTGTGACTGTGTGTGTGTGGGGGATGTGTGACATGGGTTGTGCGTTAGTGGTGGTGTGTGTGACATTGGTTGTGGTACTTGGGATGTGGTGACTTGGGTGTGTGAGGGTGGGGATGTGTTGACATGTACATGTGTGAGTGGTGTGGTATGTGTCGATCACCATACACACTGAACCCACACACTCACCACACCATAAACACTGTACCCAAACACTCACCACCCCTACACACTGTACCCACACACTCACCACACCATACACACTGAACCCACACACTCACCACACCATACACACTGAACCCACACACTCACCACACCATACACACTGAACCCAAACACTCCACCACCCCTACACACTGTACCCACACACTCCCCACCCCTACACACTGAACCCAAACACTCACCACACCATACACACTGAACCCACACACTCCCCACCCCTACACACTGAACCCAAACACTCACCACACCATACACACTGAACCCACACACTCACCACACCATACACACTGAACCCACACACTCACCACACCATACACACTGAACCCACACACTCACCACACCCCTACACACTGTATGACACTCACCACACCATAAACACTGAACCCACCACACCACACTCACATACACACTGTACCCACACACATGGGTGTGTATGGTTGGTACGTGTACTGGGGTGTTTGTAGGTGAGTGGTTGTGGTAGTTCTTGTATTCTCCTTTTCAAATGTGTGCTCCGACACACTGAACCCAAACACTCACCACACCATACACACTGAACCCACACACTCCCCACCCCTACACACTGAACCCACACACTCCCCACCCCTACACACTGAACCCACACACTCACCACACCATACACACTGAACCCACACACTCACCACACCATACACACTGTACCCACACACTCACCACACCCTACACACTGTACCCACACACTCCCCACCCACACACTCACCACACCCTACACACTGTACCCACACACTCACCACACCCATACACACTGAACCCACACACACCCATACACACTGTACCCACACACTCCCCACCCATACACACTGAACCCACACACTCACCACACCATACACACTGAACCCACACACTCACCACACCATACACACTGAACCCACACACTCACCACACCCATACACACTGAACCCACACACTCCACCACACCATACACACTGTACCCACACACTCACCACACCATACACACTGAACCCACACACTCACCACACCATAAACACTGTACACCACACACTCACCACACCATACACACTGAACCCAAACACTCACCACACCATACACACTGAACCCACACACTCCACCACCCCATACACACTGAACCCACACACTCACCACACCATACACACTGTACCCACACACTCCCCACCCCTACACACTGTACCCACACACTCCCCACCCCTACACACTGAACCCACACACTCCCCACCCCTACACACTGTACCCACACACTCAAAATAATTACACCACAAATCCCACCATACACACTGAACCCACACACTCACCACACCATACACACTGAACCCACACACTCCCCACCCCTACACACTGTACCCACACACTCCCCACCCCTACACACTGAACCCACACACTCCCCACTACACATACCCACACACTCCCCACCCCTACACACTGAACCCAAACACTCACCACACCATACACACTGAACCCACACACTCACCACACCATACACACTGAACCCAAACACTCACCACACCATACACACTGAACCCACACACTCACCACACCATACACACTGAACCCACACACTCACCACACCATACACACTGAACCCACACACTCACCACACCATACACACTGAACCCACACACTCCCCACCCTACACACTCCCCACTCACCACCATACACACTGAACCCACACACTCACCACACACCATGGTAGGGACTCCACTGTGACATGTACACCTACACATGGGTTGGGTGTGGTGGGATGTGTGACTTGGGTGTGTGAGTGGTGTGGGATGTGTGACTTTGGGTGTGTGAATCCCCAAACATGTGTGACATGGGTGTGTGAGGTGGTGGTATGTGTGACACTACACAACTGGTGGTTGTGAGGGGTGGACTGTGTGACTTGGGTTTGTGAGTGGTGTGGATGTGTGACTTGGGTGTGTGAGTGGTTTTATGTGTGACTTGGGTTTGTGTATTGGTATGGGGTGACATGTGTGACATGGGTGTGTTACAGGGGGGGTGGGTGATGTGTGACCACACTGAACCCACACACTCACCACACCACACACACTGAACCCAAACACTCACCACACCATACACACTGAACCCAAACACTCCCCACCCCATACACACTGAACCCACACACTCACCACCCCTACACACTGTACCCACACACTCACCACACCATACACACTGAACCCACACACTCACCACACCATACACACTGAACCCACACACTCACCACACCATACACACTGTACCCACACACTCCCCACACCATACACACTGAACCCAAACACTCCCCACCCCTACACACTGTACCCACACACTCCCCACCCCTACACACTGTACCCACACACTCCCCACCCCTACACACTGAACCCAAACACTCACCACACCATACACACTGAACCCACACACTCACCACACCATACACACTGAACCCAAACACTCACCACACCATACACACTGTACCCACAACACTCACCAACACACCCTACACACTGAACCCACACACTCACCACACCATACACACTGAACCCAAACACTCACCACACCATACACACTGAACCCACACACTCACCACACCCTACACACTGAACCCACACACTCACCACACCATACACACTGAACCCACACACACTCACCACACCATACACACTGAACCCACACACTCACCACACCATACACACTGAACCCAAACACTCACCACACCATACACACTGAACCCACACACTCCCCACCCCTACACACTGAACCCACACACTCCCCACCCCTACACACTGTACCCACACACTCCCCACCCCTACACACTGAACCCACACACTCCCCACCCCTACACACTGAACCCAAACACTCACCACACCATACACACTGAACCCACACACTCACCACACCATACACACTGAACCCAAACACTCACCACACCATACACACTGAACCCACACACTCACCACACCATACACACTGAACCCACACACTCACCACCCCTACACACTGAACCCAAACACTCACCACACCATACACACTGTACCCACACACTCCCCACCCCTACACACTGAACCCACACACTCCCCACACCATACACACTGAACCCACACACTCACCACACCATACACACTGAACCCACACACTCACCACACCCTACACACTGAACCCACACACTCACCACACCCTACACACTGTACCCACACACTCACCACACCATACACACTGAACCCACACACTCACCACACCATACACACTGAACCCACACACTCACCACACCATACACACTGAACCCACACACTCCCCACACCATACACACTGTACCCACACACTCCCCACCCATACACACTGAACCCACACACTCACCACACCATACACACTGAACCCACACACTCACCACACCATACACACTGAACCCACACACTCACCACACCATACACACTGAACCCCACACTCACCACACCATACACACTGAACCCACACACTCACCACACCATACACACTGAACCCACACACTCACCACACCATACACACTGAACCCACACACTCACCACACCATACACACTGAACCCACACACTCCCCACCCCTACACACTGTACCCACACACTCACCACACCATACACACTGAACCCACACACTCACCACACCATACACACTGAACCCACACACTCACCACACCATACACACTGAACCCACACACTCACCACCCCTACACACTGAACCCACACACTCACCACACCATACACACTGAACCCACACACTCACCACACCATACACACTGAACCCACACACTCACCACACCATACACACTGAACCCACACACTCACCACACCATACACACTGAACCCACACACTCACCACACCATACACACTGAACCCAAACACTCACCACACCATACACACTGAACCCAAACACTCACCACACCATACACACTGTACCCACACACTCCCCACCCCTACACACTGTACCCACACACTCCCCACCCACACACTACCCACCCCACCCCTACACACTGAACCCACACACTCCCCACCCCTACACACTCACCACACCACACACTGAACCCAAACACCACACCATACACACTGAACCCAAACACTCACCACACCATACACACTGAACCCACACACTCCCCACACCATACACACTGAACCCACACACTACCCACCACTCCCCACCATACACACTGAACCCACACACTCCCACACCCACCATATACACACTGACACTCCCCACCCCTACACACTCACCACACCACCCCTACACACTGAACCCACACACTCCCCACACCCTACACACTGTACCCACACACTCCCCACACCTACACACTGAACCCAAACACTCACCACCCATACACACTGAACCCACACACTCCCCACCCCTACACACTGAACCCACACACTCACCACACCATACACACTGAACCCACACACTCCCCACCCCTACACACTGTACCCACACACTCCCCACCCCTACACACTGAACCCACACACTCACCACACCATACACACTGAACCCACACACTCACCACACCCTACACACTGAACCCACACACTCACCACACCATACACACTGAACCCACACACTCCCCACCCCTACACACTGAACCCACACACTCCCCACACCATACACACTGAACCCACACACTCACCACACCATACACACTGAACCCACACACTCACCACACCATACACACTGTACCCACACACTCACCCACACACTCCCCACCCCTACACACTGAACCCACACACTCCCCACCCCTACACACTGTACCCACACACTCCCCACCCCCTACACACTGAACCCACACACTCCCCACATGAGTGACATCTTTTGGGGTATGATGACATGGTGGTGGGTATGTGTGTACATGGTGTGTGGGGGTGTGTGTGACATGTTTCTTTGAGTGGTGTGGGGATGTGTGACATGGGTGTGTGGGTGGTGTGGTATGTGTGACTGGGTGTGTGTGAGGGGTGTGGGATGTGTACATGGGTGTGTGTGTCTGTGTGGTACATACCCACACACTCACCACACCCTACACACTGTACACACACTCCCCACCCCTACACTGAACCCAAACACTCACCACACCATACACACTGAACCCACACACTCACCACACCATACACACTGAACCCACACACTCCCCACCCATACACACTGTACCCACACACTCACCACACCCTACACACTGAACCCACACACTCACCACACCATACACACTGAACCCAAACACTCACCACACCATACACACTGAACCCACACACACTCACCACACCATACACACTGAACCCAAACACTCACCACACCATACACACTGAACCCACACACTCACCACACCATACACACTGAACCCACACACTCACCACACACTGAACCCAAACACCATACACACTGAACCCACACACTCCCCACCCCTACACACTGTACCCACACACTCCCCACCCCTACACACTGAACCCAAACACTCCCCACCCCTACACACTGTACCCACACACTCACCACACCATACACACTGAACCCACACACTCCCCACCCCTACACACTGAACCCACACACTCACCACACCCTACACACTGTACCCACACACTCCCCACCCCTACACACTGAACCCACACCCTACACACTGTACCCACACACTCCCCACCCCTACACACTGTACCCACACACTCCCCACCCCTACACACTGAACCCACACACTCACCATACCATACACACTGAACCCAGACACTCCCCACCCCTACACACTGTACCCACACACTCACCACACCATACACACTGTACTCACACACTCACCACCCCTACTCACTGTACCTAGACGCTCCCCACCCCTACACACTATACCCACACATTCCCAACACCACACACTGTACAAAGAAACTCCACACCCCTACTCACTGTACCCATACACTACCCACACCATACATGTACCCACACACTCACCACACCCTAGAAACTGTACCCACACACACTGCCCACCCCTACACACTGTACCCACACACTCCCGACACCATACACACTGTACAAAGAAACTCCACTCTCCTACGCACTGTACCCATACACTACCCACACCATACACGTACCCACACACTCACCACACCCTAGAAACTATACCCACACACTCCCCACCCCTACACACCATACACACTGTACCTACACAGTAAACAATGTACCCACGCACTCTGCACACCTACACACTGTACCTGCACACTCTCCACTATACCCACACACTCCCCACACCTTACACACTGTATCCATTCACTCACCACACCCTACTGCACTAACAAGTATCTATGATGTGATAGGTGTTACTGAAACTTGGTTGTCTGAGAGTGATGGGGACGAATATAATATTTGTGGGTATACACTGTATAGGAAATACAGGCAGAACGGAAGAGGTGGAGGGGTAGCGCTATACATAAGAAACAGTCTTGAAGCCCAGGTGTTAAACCTGGACAAAGAAAATAAAGCTGAATCAATATGGGTCAGAATAATGGACAAAAATTCAAAGGGCATAATAATAGGAGCATGCTATACACCGCCAGATTCAGACGGTGAGCACAATAATCTGTTATACAATGACATTAGAAATGTGTGTAGCAAAGGAGAAGCCATACTAATGGGGGATTTCAACTTCCCCCATATAAAATGGGAAAACCCGGTGGGTAGCACGAAGGATGAAATTGAAATGGTGGAAATGACAAATGACTGCTTCCTAACACAATTTGTCAAGGCACCGACTAGAGGGGAGGCATGTCTTGATTTAGTCTTTTCAAATAACGAAGACAGAATAACTAAAACAGAGGTCAGAGAACCACTGGCAAACTCAGACCACAACATGGTCTCATTTGAAGTGTTTTTTAAAACCCCAAAAGTAAAGACTAAAGCTAAGGTTTACAATTTTAGAAAAGCAAACTATGAAGGTATGAAACAGAGACTAACAGAAGTAGATTGGAGTAAAATAGAGAAAACACCCACAGAAGAAGGATGGTTGTTCTTCAAAAATGTAGTACTAGAGGCGCAAAACAATTACATCCCTAAAGTAGACAAATCTAAATGTAAAACTAAATTGCCAAAATGGTTTAATAGATCAATTAAAAAAAAATATTCAGCGAAAAAAGGCACTTTACAGAGCATTAAAAAAGGACCAAAAAGAAAGTACGCAGAAAGAGTACACAGAACTGCAAACGCAAGTCAAAAAGGAAGTTAGAAAGGCCAAGAGAGAAATAGAAATGAACATTGCTAAGGGAGCTAAAACCAATTCCAAAATGTTTTTCCAATATTACAACAGCAAGAGAACATTCAAAGAGGAGATTAAATGTTTAAGAGATACAAATGGCAAAATCGTAGATGAAGAAAAAAAAAATAGCAAATATATTAAATGATTACTTTTCACAAGTTTTTACAAAGGAAGATACTGACAACATGCCCCACATGTCATCCAGTTCCTATCCAGTTTTAAATAACTTTAGCATAACTGAGGCAGAAGTGTTAAAGGGACTTGGAGCTCTTAAAATAAGCAAACCCCCTGGGCCAGATGAGATCCTCCCAATAGTACTCAAAAAAATGAAAGAAGTTATTTACAAACCGCTAACCAAGATCATGCAGCAGTCTCTTGACACAGGGGTGGTACCGACAGACTGGAAAATTGCAAACGTAATACCGATCCACAAAAAGGGAAACAAAACAGAACCAGGTAACTACAGACCAGTAAGCCTGACTTCTATTATATGCAAACTTATGGAAACTATAATAAGATCCAAAATGGAAAATTACCTATATGGTAACAGGGTCCTGGGAGACAGTCAACATGGTTTTAGGAAAGGGAGATCGTGTCTAACTAACTTGCTTGATTTTTTTGAGGATGCAACATCAATAATGGATAATTGCAAAGCATATGACATGGTTTATTTGGATTTCCAAAAAGCTTTTGACAAAGTCCCACACAAAAGATTAATTCTCAAACTGAACGCAGTAGGGATTCAAGGAAACACATGTACATGGATTAGGGAGTGGTTAACATGTAGAAAACAGAAAGTACTGATTAGAGGAAAAACCTCAGAATGGAGTGTGGTAACCAGCGGTGTATCACAGGGATCAGTATTAGGTCCTATGCTATTCCTAATCTACATTAATGATTTAGATTCTGGTATAGTAAGCAAACTTGTTAAATTTGCAGACGACACAAAAGTAGGAGGAGTGGCAAACACTGTTGCAGCAGCAAAGGTCATTCAAAATGATCTAGACAAGATTCAGAACTGGGCAGACACATGGCAAATGACATTTAATTGAGAAAAGTGTAAGGTACTGCACGCAGGAAATAAAAATGTACATTATAAATATCATATGGGAGATACTGAAATTGGAGAAGGAATCTATGAAAAAGACCTAGGAGTTTTTGTTGACTCAGAAATGTCTTCATCTAGACAATGTGGGGAAGCTAGAAAAAAGGCTAACAAGATGCTCGGATACATCGTGAAAAGTGTTGAATTTAAATCAAGGGAAGTAATGTTAAAACTGTACAATGCACTAGTAAGACTTCATCTTGAATATTGTGTGCAGTTCTGGTCACCTCGCTGTAAAAAAGATATTGCTGCTCTAAAAGAGTGAAAAGAAGAGCGACCAGAATTATTCCGGGCTTAAAAGGCATGTCATATGCAGACAGGCTAAAAGAACTGAATCTGTTCAGTCTTGAACAAAGAAGACTACGTGGCGACCTAATTCAAGCATTCAAAATTCTAAAAGGTATTGACAGTGTCGACCCAAGGGACTTTTTCAGCCTGAAAAAAGAAACAAGGACCAGGGGTCACAAATGGAGATTAGACAAAGGGGCATTCAGAACAGAAAATAGGAGGCACTTTTTTACACAGAGAATTGTGAGGGTCTGGAATCAACTCCCCAGTAATGTTGTTGAAGCTGACACCCTGGGGTCCTTTAAGAAGTTGCTTGATGAGATTCTGGGATCAATAGCTACTAACAACCAAACGAGCAAGATGGGCCGAATGGCCTCCTCTCATTGTAAACTTTCTTATGTTCTTACACACTGTACCCACACACTCACCACACCCTAAACACTGTACCCACACACTCACCACACCCTACACACTGTACGCACATACTCACCACACCCTAGAAACTGCACCCACACACTCCCAACACCATACACACTGAACCTACACACTAAACACTGTACCCACACACTCCCCACCCCCTAAACACTGTACCCACATACTACCCACACACTCCACACTGTACCAACACTCTACACACTGTACCCACACACTTCCCACCCCTACACACTGTACCTAGACACTCCACACACCCTACACACTGTATGAAAACACTCCCCACACCCTACACACTGTACCCACAAACTCACCACAGCCTACACACTGTAACCACAAACTCCCCACACACGGTGCCAAAAACACTACACACTGTACCCACACACTCACCACACCCTACTCACTGTACCCACACACTGTACCCAAACACTCAACCCACCAACTCCCCACACTCTAAACACTGTACCCCAACAGTCTCCTCACCCTACACATTGTACCCACACTTGCCACACCATACACACTGTACCTACACACTGTATCCCCACACACTCCCCACACCCTACTCACTGCACCCACACTCCACACACCCTACACACTCTGTCCCCACACAATACACACTGTACCCACACACTACACACTGTATCCCCACACGCTACATACTTTACCCACACACCTTACATACTACCCACAGAATACACACTGTACCCACACACTCTAAACACTGTACTCCAACACTCCCCACACACTGTACCCCAACACTCCCCACACCCTACACACTGTACCCCAACTATCCCCACACCCTACACACTGTACCCCAACACTCCCCACACCCTACACACTGTACCCACACACTCCCCACACCCTACAGTGTACTGACACCCTACAAACTGTACCCATACACTCCCCACGCCTACAAACTGTACCCAAACACTCCCCATCCCTACACACTGTACCCAAACACTCACCACACCCCCCCCCCACACACACTACACACTGTACCCACACACTCAACACCCCCTACATACTACCCACACCCTATACACTGTACCACACACTCCCCATACACCCTACATACTACCCACTGTACCCACACACTCACCACACTAACACTATACCCCTGATAATGTTTTTTAGAAGTATATCAGGTTAATTCAGAGGTTGAGCGCTGTTGTCACAAAGATCCACAATGGCGTGGGCAGGAGCGCAGTTTCACCGCTTGCTCTTCGCTAGTCTCGGAGGGGTCAGGGCGGGTGATCTTGTTTCTGGTAAATACAGCACAGGGGAGCAGAAAGGTCATTCTTTACGAGTAAACTTCCAGGCAGTAGCCTCTGCTATTCCTACCACATGCTTTTATTTACTTTCTCTTAAACTGTGTTATTGTCTCCTATTCTTTATACGGGACAGTATCCCTCCCTGCTGTTCAGCGGCACAGATTTAGACTCTTCCTCAGACTGCGCTGCGAACTGAACCAGGCAGCAGAGTCCCCAGCAATGAGACACGCCGGGGACAGCGCTGCTCTGACCTTTCTGCTCCCCTGTGCTGTATTTACCAGAAACAAGATCGCCCGCCCTGACCCCTCCGAGACTAGCGAAGAGAAAGCGGTGAAACTGCGCCCTGCCCACGCCATTGTGGACCTTTGCGACAACAGCGCTCAACCTCTGAATTAACCTGATATACTTCTAAAAAACATTATCAGGGTATAGGGTTAGTATTTTAACGTCTGATGCCGAAGAAGACGACGAGAAATGTCAGTACACAAAACAGTTTATATATCTGCGAAAAACTCGCTGCACCGGCGCTGCTGATTCAGTTGGTATAGTCCTGTCTCATCCTGGTGGATAATTTAGGACTATACCAACTCTGGCACTGGCGCGGGGGTTACCTGAATTCAAATTGTAATCGCTGGAAAAACTGAATGAGCTACAAACAGCTCCTTTACGATGTCAAAATACAAAGTATTATTCGGTTTTACTTAAAGGATCGCCAGTATCGCAATTCCCTTGCGGTCCATACTCGGTGAATTGGCACACCGCTCTGCACAGCGTGTATTTTGGGATTGGTATATTCGTGGTTCCGCAGCGCCTCCCTGTTCTGTGGGAGGCAGAGCCGCTCAGACACTGAGGGGGAGCGGAGAGGAGGTGAGCGAGTGCTTGTTGAGGTGCACAGTGTGTTTTAAACTACAGAAAGCTGTCATCTTGTATTGTTTTGAACGGGCCGGGTTGTTTTTGTGCGTGTTTTGTGTTTGTGAAGCGGCGTGGCTGTGCAGCGCGCTTGTTGTTATTCTCATCCCCAGTTGCAGTCCGCGTGCCGCGGTGAATGCCAGATTGGCGGGTTTCCGGAGAAATTTGCATTGTTCTGAAACGCTCTAGCGCAAGGGTGGCCAACCCTGCCCCTGGAGAGCCACAGTCCAGCAGGTTTTATAGGTAACCCTTAATCATCAGTTTCTAAAGAATGTAATTTGTTGATCTATTTAGCAAGTTAAAGTGTTCAACTAAATCCGGAGAGGTCAGCTCTGGTCAATGAGAGCTGCGGGGTGGTCAGGTTTTTGTTCCAAATTATCTCTAAATTACTTAATTGAACAAATTATTAATACTGCTTATCTAGTCAAAATTCACGTCTTTAAAAATTGACGATTAAGGGTTACACAAAAAAATCTGCAGGATTGTGCTTCTCCAGGACCAGGGTTGGCCACCCCTGAGCTCGCGGGTAAATATTTGTTTCGTTCTGTTGCGGATCGCGCGCCTGCTGCTCTTTTTGGATGCTGCTTTCTGACGTCACACGCAGCTCTAGAGAAACGTCACCAAACCTTTCTGCCTGCAGCGACGCTCTTGAAAACACAGTACAGCATCCACTAATAACATTTGCAGTGCATTAGAACCTCTAGAAAGTAACCTCTTTGAGGCTGTGACATTATTATACATTAATTTTATTTTGTTTCATTTTACTTTATTATTTCTTTGATCACCAATTGCCATGACAACACACTATTTATTTATGTAGTACTTATTTTAAGGTAATAAATAAACAGAATTGTCTAGGGATTTATTTTTTTTGTAATTCATGTTAATGTTTTACATCTCATTAAATTATGTATGTGTGTGGAGATTAGATAAAGGGCTATTTGGAAGAGAAAATAGCAGTAGCAGTAGCACTCCCCAGTAATGTTGTTGAAGCGACACCCTGGGATCCTTCAAAAAACTGATTCTAAAGATAAGTCTTTATTTTTGTATATTTATTTTTATCCTGTAAAGCGCTTTGTGATGGTGGTCCGCTATGAAAGCTCCTGTGATCAAAGTTTATCTTAATCGCCCACCATCACAAAGCGCTTTACGAGATATGATACTAGGGTGTGTGAACTATGCATCAGCTGCAGAGTCACTTACAACAACGTCTCACCCAAGAGATGGAACACAAGGAGGTTAAGTGACTTGTTCAGGGTCACACAGTGAGTCAGTGGCTGAGCTGGAATTTGAACCGGGGACCTTCTGGTTACAAGCCTGTTTTTTGTAACCACTGGACCACACAGCCTCCTAAAAGGAACAATAAACTACTAACAACCAAGTGAGCGAGCAAGATGCAATGGCCTCCTCTCGTTTGTAACCTTTCTTATGATAAGATATCGCCTCCACTAACAGCAGTAGTTTCAGTGTTATTTGCATTCCGATTAGCAGCTCACTCACAATCTCTGCATCGTCTCTGTGGCTCATGGCCACAGCCAGCCTCCCACAGTAACGTCTCAGAGCTGTGCAGAATCTGCACAGATGTCTGTCTGTGGGTGGAGTTGAGTGACATCACGCACCAGCTTCTTTGTATTATTATTTCAATGTGGATGATAGTACAGCAGGTTATATTTTGTTTAAATTTAAGTTCAGTAGTTTGTGACGCTCAGGTGCAGCCTGAGCAAGACTCAGACTTGCAAAATGAACCAGGCACGACATCATCAACAAGATGAATAAATAAATCAGGTAACAGTGTTTTTATGTTTAATATATTACAGTATTTTACTGTATTTACTACCCGCTGTTGTACCTCTGTGGTGAATTTGCAGCTAGAACAATGTGTTTAGGAACAGACTTATACAGAGTCACAATTTCTTATGCAATATTGTGTTTGTTTCAGCACAGTAAATCTAGTGTATTGACTGATTTGCTGATCAGTGTAAACATGTAGATATTGTCGATGCTAAATCTAGTGTATTGACTGCCTCTTTGATCAATGCAAGCCTGGAAGTATTATTAGTACTTTGCCTGCACCTCAAAAAAGAAACTAGGCCTCAAATATGTTGCAATGTTTGTGTAAATATTAAAAAATATGCAGAGTTTGAGAGTGTTTCTTGTTTGAGAACAAATCTAAATTTAAAGTCCCGGGACAAAATGACTCCTTGCTGATCGTCTGTTTTAAGAAAAAGTATTATAAAATAGTAAACATACCCATTTAACGAAAAGAGAAACATTGTAACTTACATCCATCATTCTTGAGATTAGACCAGGGGTGACCAACCCTGCCCCTGGAGAGCCACAGTCCAGCAGGTTTTATAGGTAACCCTTAATCATCAATTTGTAAAGAATGTAATTTGTTGATCTATTTAGCAAGTTAAAGTGTTCAACTAAATCCGGAGAGGTCAGCTCTGGTCAATGAGAGCTGCAGGGTGGTCAGGTTTTTGTTCCAAATTATCTCTAAATTACTTAATTGAACAAATTATTTACAATGAAAAAATACTGTTTAACTAGTCAAAATTCAAGTCTTTAAAAATTGATGATTAAGGGTTACACATAAAACCTGCTGGATTGTGGCTCTCCAGGGCCAGGGTTGGCCACCCCTGGATTAGACAGATAAAATCCTCTGGTATTATAAACGTATCACATGATATTCTGTCAACGGTAAAGCCAGCCCTGCTGTTTAAGCCAGGTTTTGTCAGTTCCTGGAATGGTCTCAGTAGCACTGTGGCAGGGCAGGGCCCTGCCTGTAAATAATATTGTTTTTTGTGGTGTTTTGGTCGTGGTTGGCAGGGATGGGGTTAATTTCCTATCCCTGACAAAATACACGAGATAATGTGGCTGGAGCTGATTGAATAATTGATGATAATTAGGCTCCAGCCACATGGTATAAAAAAGGAAGAAAATAATTAGTTTGGTCCGTCTGTCTGTCTGTCTGTCTGTGTTGATAAAGTTCACTGAAGGCTCTACCGAGCTTGCAGTTGTGTTTAACCTTTTGTTTTGGCCCATGTGTTGTTTTGTTTGCACTTTGTGTTATTTTGTTTATTAAAGCGCATTTTCCTTGTTTCCGAGTCTCTGACCCTGCCGATACTCTCTGGGCTCGCAACGCTACCCTGTCACAAGCACTAGATTTAAATAAATGCATTTCTTTTTCAGCAGTTACTGAGCAGAATCCTGTGTGCTGCCGTGGCCAGTGTGGAGATGGAATCTGTCCAGATTAAAGAGGAGTGCCCTGAACCTGAACTTCTCCCCTTTAGAGTGGAGTTCAGTGGGCTGGCTTCCCTCCCCATTAAACAGGAGCTCTGTGAGATGCAATGTGACAGCAGTCAGCCAGAGGTCTGTGAGATTAAAGCTGAGCACAATGAATTGGAGATCTCTCAGTCAGAAGAACCCCTTCCTGTTAAACAAGAAGAGGTGCTGGAAACTGACCATATTAAACGGGAGCCCTCTGAAGTAGTTAAGAAAGAGTCGGAGGACTTCATACCAAACATCCCTAAGCTGGAGCCTGTATGCCTGCGGGAGTGTAGCGTGATGCGGGAGAGAATCTGCGTAAGAGAGCAGGGCGCTGGAGAGGAAGGCTCTCCCAACAGCACACAAGGAGGTGGACAGGAAGACAGACACTCACATTCAGAATGCAGTCTGGCAGGTGAGTGACTCCCAGTAGCTGTGACATTGTCATTGTAGATTGCATGATATCCACAGTGTGGTTGAAGGGAGGGAAGGAGAATTTAGGTTACATTGCTAGCTATTTGTTTTTCCTGTACCACTCCAGCCAGTTCAAGATAGGACTCACTACTGGTGAACTTAAGATAAAGATATAAGCCCCTTTCACACTGGCATTCCAGAGAAGAACTAAAGCACTGTATATAACATTAGAAATGTTCAGTGTAAAAATAGAGGGATATTATTGTACATGTGTAACGTAATTTATCTTAGACTTTTACAAATATGTAGTTTAAACGTTCAAGTAAAAACATTGAGAGTATCTTTTTAAATAAAAAGCTTTCTATAAATTATCACATAGCCTGTATGTCTGTAAAAAGGTGAGATTTTTCAGTGTTTTACCTCAGCTTTTCTACTCCTTAAATGCAGTTGATCCTGTTCAGTAGAGGTGCAATGGGCACCCTGATTTCATATTCGATTATTGTAGACATTTATCAACTGTAATCCATGCATTGATGTTTTATTTTTCAAAATAAACAAACGTTAGGTTGTTTGTTTTTTAGCAGAAGCTCTAATAACTAAAACAGTGTTGTGCATACTAGTTAAACAAAAAAGCACGACTTGCATTCAAGTTAGAACACTTTGGATTATAAAAAAAAATAAAAAATACAAAGGACTTGAGTTTAACAACTGAAAAGAATATGCATGCATCTGCATCAGAGTAACATTGTAACAATAATAAAAAGTACTAGATTTGAATAGAAGTCATTTCTGAACTGTGCTTGTTCAATACTGTTTACATTTTATGTCCAAAAGCAAAGCATTTTAATCTCACAAACCCTGACTAATGTAACTGTTGTACTAAATTCAGCTGCTTTTTGTATTATATTGCCATATAATCCAAACTCAACATGCTTTGAAACAAAAGGTAATTGGTAGATTTAATAGATTAAAAAAAGTGTTGCCTTAATTTTTAAATCAAGAAAACGTGAATACTTGGCCAACTTGTGATTTGTTTTATCCAAGGTGAATGTAAAGGCTTGAAGTGTGTATCCTAGCAATGCGCGAATCTACCGCACCAGCACTAGAAGCAGCACTGTCACACTCGAGGGTTAAACCGGCAAGACTTCAAACTGGCTACGAATTTGATGCATCGATTCACCAATATGTAATTGAAGCTCAGGAAAATGTAGGGACAAATGATCAATAATCGATGCATCAATTCATTGGTGCACCCCTAATATATATGATATATATATGCAATTGATCCTGTTAAGCGATCCGAGTATCTCAATTACAGCTGAGAAACATTTTCTATGAAACAACTGAATGGGCTTTTAAATTGTAAGTCTTACTTTTTTATTTCAATGCAGAAGCGACTCATCTTTATGTAAATACAGTCATGCATAACAATTCTAATAGTGTGTACAGCATAAAATACTTAATTGCAGAGTTGTAGTGACTCGAGTCAATGTCATCAAATGTCTCGACTCGAGTCCCTATAAGAAAAGACTCAACTCGAGTCCCGACCCAGAAGTCTCCACTTGACTCGAGTCGTAGTCTTTATGATAAAATAAATTGCACAGTCAGTTTCGTTTTCAATAACCACAGCCCTACTGATGCGTATAAGCCCATGAGTCAGAGGATCATGTGACAACAGGAGGTGTTTTCCTCTGCCATTTCTGATCCTGATCAGTTGCGTCGGTGCATTTGATCAGGATCCAGTGGTGTTGCGTTTCCACTGCCATTTGATCAGGATCCAGTGGTGTTGCGTTTCCACTGCCATTTGATCAGGATCCAGTGGTGTTGCGTTTCCACTGCCATTTGATCAGGATCCAGTGGTGTTGCGTTTCCACTGCCATTTGATCAGGATCCAGTGGTGTTGCGTTTCCACTGCCATTTGATCAGGATCCAGTGGTGTTGCGTTTCCACTGCCATTTGATCAGGATCCAGTGGTGTTGCGTTTCCACTGCCATTTGATCAGGATCCAGTGGTGTTGCGTTTCCACTGCCATTTGATCAGGATCCAGTGGTGTTGCGTTTCCACTGCCATTTGATCAGGATCCAGTGGTGTTGCGTTTCCACTGCCATTTGATCAGGATCCAGTGGTGTTGCGTTTCCACTGCCATTTGATCAGGATCCAGTGGTGTTGCGTTTCCACTGCCATTTGATCAGGATCCAGTGGTGTTGCGTTTCCACTGCCATTTGATCAGGATCCAGTGGTGTTGCGTTTCCACTGCCATTTGATCAGGATCCAGTGGTGTTGCGTTTCCACTGCCATTTGATCAGGATCCAGTGGTGTTGCGTTTCCACTGCCATTTGATCAGGATCCAGTGGTGTTGCGTTTCCACTGCCATTTGATCAGGATCAGCTTTCCCGCAGCCTTAGAGCTTGTTAAGTTCAACCAATATCTTCTACATAGAATTATGTTGGTATATTACTTTCTACATTTATGTAACACTGGATTATTTCCATCAGCATTACATCTTTCTCAAGGGAGCTTGTTACATTACAATGAATTCTTATTAATAAAGTGATACTGGGCCAAGTAAACGTCGCAACTGATCGACCGACCGTATTAATAAGTATAGAACATGTTAATGTATAGAATAGAAACCTATTACGTTAACAAGTAGTTGTGATTAGTTGTCAAAAACATAATACACATGAGCTTGTAGATTCAAACAAATGCTACCTTGATATGTAAAGCATACCAAAGCACTTTAAATAAAATAAGACAACTGCAAAAAAAATCAGTTGTTTTATTTTATCCGTGGCATCCCAAGAAAGACAAGTGAAGTCAGCATACAGTAGAGGCATACAATCCGAAACGGAAAACGTTCTAATAGGTCTTAAAATAACAAAATTGTGCCGTTGTGATAAAAATAAAAAACACAATAAATTTGTCAACAAAAATGAACACGCTATTTATTGTTAACTTGAACAGTATTTTATTTTAAAGAAAATCAAAACCAAGAAGGTCACTGCGGCGTGATGCATACCGGAACTTGAGCACACTGGCAGGATCACATGATACCGATGCGTTTGATCCTGATCTGGACCATCACCCCGAGAGGTGCGTTTCATCCTGATCTGGACCATCACCCCGAGAGGTGCGTTTCATCCTGATCTGGACCATCACCCCGAGAGGTGCGTTTCATCCTGATCTGTACCATCACCCCGAGAGGTGCATTTCATCCTGATCTGTACCATCACCCCGAGAGGTGCGTTTCATCCTGATCTGTACCATCACCCCGAGAGGTGCGTTTCATCCTGATCTGTACCATCACCCCGAGAGGTGTGTTTCATCCTGATCTGTACCATCACCCCGAGAGGTGCGTTTCATCCTGATCTGGACCATCACCCCGAGAGGTGCGTTTCATCCTGATCTGTACCATCACCCCGAGAGGTGCGTTTCATCCTGATCTGGACCATCACCCCGAGAGGTGCGTTTCATCCTGATCTGGACCATCACCCCGAGAGGTGCGTTTCATCCTGATCTGGACCATCACCCCGAGAGGTGCGTTTCATCCTGATCTGGACCATCACCCCGAGAGGTGCGTTTCATCCTGATCTGGACCATCACCCCGAGAGGTGCGTTTCATCCTGATCTGTACCATCACCCCGAGAGGTGCGTTTCATCCTGATCTGGACCATCACCCCGAGAGGTGCGTTTCATCCTGATCTGTACCATCACCCCGAGAGGTGCGTTTCATCCTGATCTGTACCATCACCCCGAGAGGTGCGTTTCATCCTGATCTGGACCATCACCCCGAGAGGTGCGTTTCATCCTGATCTGTTTCACCATCACCCCGAGAGGTGCGTTTCATCCTGATCTGTACCATCACCCCGAGAGGTGCGTTTCATCCTGATCTGTACCATCACCCCGAGAGGTGCGTTTCATCCTGATCTGTACCATCACCCCGAGAGGTGCGTTTCATCCTGATCTGTACCATCACCCCGAGAGGTGCGTTTCATCCTGATCTGTACCATCACCCCGAGAGGTGCGTTTCATCCTGATCTGTACCATCACCCCGAGAGGTGCGTTTCATCCTGATCTGTACCATCACCCCGAGAGGTGCGTTTCATCCTGATCTGTACCATCACCCCGAGAGGTGCGTTTCATCCTGATCTGTACCATCACCCCGAGAGGTGCGTTTCATCCTGATCTGTACCATCACCCCGAGAGGTGCGTTTCATCCTGATCTGTACCATCACCCCGAGAGGTGCGTTTCATCCTGATCTGTACCATCACCCCGAGAGGTGCGTTTCATCCTGATCTGGACCACCATCACCCCGAGAGGTGCGTTTCATCCTGATCTGTACCATCACCCCGAGAGGTGCGTTTCATCCTGATCTGTACCATCACCCCGAGAGGTGCGTTTCATCCTGATCTGTACCATCACCCCGAGAGGTGCGTTTCATCCTGATCTGTACCATCACCCCGAGAGGTGCGTTTCATCCTGATCTGTACCATCACCCCGAGAGGTGCGTTTCATCCTGATCTGTACCATCACCCCGAGAGGTGCGTTTCATCCTGATCTGTACCATCACTCTGAGAGGTGCGTTTCATCCTGATCTGTACCATCACCCCGAGAGGTGCGTTTCATCCTGATCTGTACCATCACCCCGAGAGGTGCGTTTCATCCTGATCTGGACCATCACCCCGAGAGGTGCGTTTCATCCTGATCTGGACCATCACCCCGAGAGGTGCGTTTCATCCTGATCTGGACCATCACCCCGAGAGGTGCGTTTCATCCTGATCTGGACCATCACCCCGAGAGGTGCGTTTCATCCTGATCTGTACCATCACCCCGAGAGGTGCGTTTCATCCTGATCTGTACCATCACCCCGAGAGGTGCGTTTCATCCTGATCTGTACCATCACCCCGAGAGGTGCGTTTCATCCTGATCTGTACCATCACCCCGAGAGGTGCGTTTCATCCTGATCTGTACCATCACCCCGAGAGGTGCGTTTCATCCTGATCTGTACCATCACCCCGAGAGGTGCGTTTCATCCTGATCTGTACCATCACCCCGAGAGGTGCGTTTCATCCTGATCTGGACCATGTTTCATCCTGATCTGTACCATCACCCCGAGAGGTGCGTTTCATCCTGATCTGTACCATCACCCCGAGAGGTGCGTTTCATCCTGATCTGTACCATCACCCCGAGAGGTGCGTTTCATCCTGATCTGTACCATCACCCCGAGAGGTGCGTTTCATCCTGATCTGTACCATCACCCCGAGAGGTGCGTTTCATCCTGATCTGTACCATCACCCCGAGAGGTGCGTTTCATCCTGATCTGTACCATCACCCCGAGAGGTGCGTTTCATCCTGATCTGTACCATCACCCCGAGAGGTGCGTTTCATCCTGATCTGTACCATCACCCCGAGAGGTGCGTTTCATCCTGATCTGTACCATCACCCCGAGAGGTGCGTTTCATCCTGATCTGTACCATCACCCCGAGAGGTGCGTTTCATCCTGATCTGTACCATCACCCCGAGAGGTGCGTTTCATCCTGATCTGTACCATCACCCCGAGAGGTGCGTTTCATCCTGATCTGTACCATCACCCCGAGAGGTGCGTTTCATCCTGATCTGTACCATCACCCCGAGAGGTGCGTTTCATCCTGATCTGTACCATCACCCCGAGAGGTGCGTTTCATCCTGATCTGTACCATCACCCCGAGAGGTGCGTTTCATCCTGATCTGTTTCACCATCACCCCGAGAGGTGCGTTTCATCCTGATCTGTACCATCACCCCGAGAGGTGCGTTTCATCCTGATCTGTACCATCACCCCGAGAGGTGCGTTTCATCACTGTACCGAGAGGTGCGTTTCATCCTGATCTGTACCATCACCCCGAGAGGTGCGTTTCATCCTGATCTGTACCATCACCCCGAGAGGTGCGTTTCATCCTGATCTGTACCATCACAGGATCAAATGAGAGGTGCGTTTCATCCTGATCTGTACCATCACATTTACCTGGAGAGGTGCGTTTCATCCTGATCTGTACCATCACCCCGAGAGGTGCGTTTCATCCTGATCTGTACCATCACCCCGAGAGGTGCGTTTCATCCTGATCTGTACCATCATCCTGATCTGTACCATCACCCCGAGAGGTGCGTTTCATCCTGATCTGTACCATCACCCCGAGAGGTGCGTTTATCCTGATCTGGACCATCACCCCGAGAGGTGCATTTGATCAGAGCATTTACGCTGGCAGGATCAAATGATAACGATGCGTTTCATCCTGATCTGTACCATCACCCCGAGAGGTGCATTTCATCCTGATCTGGCAGGATCAAATGATAACGATGCGTTTCATCCTGATCTGTACCATCACCCCGAGAGGTGCGTTTCATCCTGATCTGTACCATCACCCCGAGAGGTGTGTTTCATCCTGATCTGTACCATCACCCCGAGAGGTGCGTTTCATCCTGATCTGTACCATCACCCCGAGAGGTGCGTTTCATCCTGATCTGTACCATCACCCCGAGAGGTGCGTTTCATCCTGATCTGTACCATCACCCCGAGAGGTGCGTTTCATCCTGATCTGTACCATCACCCCGAGAGGTGCGTTTCATCCTGATCTGTACCATCACTCTGAGAGGTGTGTTTATCCTGATCTGTACCATCACCCCGAGAGGTGCGTTTCATCCTGATCTGGACCATCACCCCGAGAGGTGCGTTTCATCCTGATCTGTACCATCACCCCGAGAGGTGCGTTTCATCCTGATCTGTACCATCACCCCGAGAGGTGCGTTTCATCCTGATCTGTACCATCACCCCGAGAGGTGCGTTTCATCCTGATCTGTACCATCACCCCGAGAGGTGCGTTTCATCCTGATCTGTACCATCACCCCGAGAGGTGCGTTTCATCCTGATCTGTACCATCACCCCGAGAGGTGCGTTTCATCCTGATCTGTACCATCACCCCGAGAGGTGCGTTTCATCCTGATCTGTACCATCACCCCATCTCCCCGAGAGGTCATTTGATCAGAGCATTTACGCTGGCAGGATCAAATGATAACGATGCGTTTCATCCTGATCTGTACCATCACTCTGAGAGGTGCGTTTCATCCTGATCTGTACCATCACCCCGAGAGGTGCGTTTCATCCTGATCTGTACCATCACCCCGAGAGGTGCGTTTCATCCTGATCTGTACCATCACCCCGAGAGGTGCGTTTCATCCTGATCTGTACCATCACCCCGAGAGGTGCGTTTCATCCTGATCTGGACCATCACCCCGAGAGGTGCGTTTCATCCTGATCTGTACCATCACCCCGAGAGGTGCGTTTCATCCTGATCTGTACCATCACCCCGAGAGGTGCGTTTCATCCTGATCTGTACCATCACCCCGAGAGGTGCGTTTCATCCTGATCTGGACCATCACCCCGAGAGGTGCGTTTCATCCTGATCTGTACCATCACCCCGAGAGGTGCGTTTCATCCTGATCTGTACCATCACTCTGAGAGGTGCGTTTCATCCTGATCTGGACCATCACCCCGAGAGGTGCGTTTCATCCTGATCTGTACCATCACCCCGAGAGGTGCGTTTCATCCTGATCTGTACCATCACTCTGAGAGGTGTGTTTATCCTGATCTGTACCATCACTCCGAGAGGTGCGTTTCATCCTGATCTGGACCATCACCCCGAGAGATGCACTTGATTTCCTTCCATATGATTAAGGTATCTGAAGAAAACTATCCAGGAGTTTCACTGAGAAGGTGAAAAACACTCAGGCTGCCATCAGTAAAATTGTAAATAAATGGTTCAATGCTTTCTTTTGTTTTGTGGTAGCCATTACTGTACATCCTACCAAACTGAGCATAGGTCTGGTCAAAAACAAAACCTGCTTATAAAAAGGCCAAAGAATTGAATTCACTGCAGTGGAGAGACAAACCACAAGCAGAAACCATGAACCTTTAATGGTGAACATCAGTGGGGCAAATATGACCACATTATTGTGCATCTCAATTTTGTACTTTTAATTGCAATTCTCTTTTTTCTTTTTGCTTGTAGATTGCTAATCTCCTGTAAAACAAATCTGATTAAATCAAACTGTCTTGATCTGTCAGAACTAATGACTCGAATTGACTCAAGCCAGATGGTGACTCGACTCGAGCTTGGCATGTCATGGACTCGACTCAAGTCTCAATTACAATTACAACACTGCTTTATTGAAGATTAGTCTCTTATTAACATGCCATGACCTTGTTTGCACATTCTGCTTGGAAATGAAAAATGTAGTCTTGGCTTATTTAAAAGCCCACTAAGTTGTTTGACGGAAAAAATAAAATAAATTACTAAATTAAGCCCTGTATATAAATAAATGTATAAAAAGTGCAGCAATATGAAAACATGATCGCATTGATCGCATGTTACAGAAATGTTATGCAGTCTAATTATTCAGACAGCGCTAGAATCCAAATCGCTAATCTAGCCTACTTACTATATGTAAGAGACAATAGCTAGTTATGTTCACACTTACTTTATTCCAAGTACAGGATCATGTTAACTCAATTAAAAACTTGTGACATTTGCAGGATCAATTTTCTGTTAAAAAAATGTATTAATGGCATTACTTTTTACTTTTCACTGGGAGCAGTAAGAAAAAAGAAGACCAACAAACATAATATGGAAGCAATCTTCTCTCTTCTTTAAAAAAACGTTTTAAACATCTCTCGAGTCTCGGTCCCAGAATAGCAGTGCAAACTAATCTGGCATCGCTGTAGAGGGTGCAAACTAAAAAAAAAAAAAAATACTCCCACGTTTGATTTTTTTCTTTATCACAACAATCTGTAATCTGGATCAACAAAACACATGTTTTGTGTATCTGTTGGAACCTTGTGAGTCAGTTGTGATCATCTCAATAATCAACCACGGTATTATGTTTTCAGCCCAAGTCTTATCACATTTCCTGCACTACCAGACAAGCATTTGCATTGCTGTTTGTGTGGGCCCCACCTCCTCACTAGATCCAGCACCAGCAGTTGTATTTTCATATTTTTTAACATTGTTCCTGTACTGCCGCTGTAACTAAGCTCTGCAGAGCACAGTCTCCCTTTTTATCACAATATGCCCAGACAGGGCTTTGCTTATTTCGAGCTCCCGAAGATCACATTGATAGTCACATAAGCAAAAGCATGCGGGACGTTAGGAGGTGAATATTCAGTGACAGTGGTGCAAGTGACAAAGGTAGGAAATGGACAACAAAAGAAAACTGAGTAGCCGTTATTTGCAGACAAACTCTTGTTGTTACTATTTGACCTGCACATTTTTGACAATTTAAACGATTAAGCAAAATTAAAAACATTGAACATTTTAAACTAAATGATTAACACCCCCACCTGTTACTACAACTGTTTAAATATAGTGTTACAAGTCCTCAATTGTTACTATAACTGTTTAAATAATGTACCTATATTGTTCTTTTTACTGTTCACATCCTGACAAATTTTTACAAATAACTTTATAGTCTGTTGCAAAGCTGTTTTAGAAATCGTTCCTCTAATACACTGGGGTTTGAGATTTGTCCTATAAATCACTGCAGGAAGAGAGATACATAAAATAGGGGTGAGTCTGAATATTTGAGTAATCGAGTATTCTAAATAAAATTACTACTCTAATACTTTGAGTTTAGAGTACTCGTTAGTTTCTAAAACAAGTGGAAAAATTAGGTAACTACACCCTAAAAAAACAGGCATGGTATTTTAACAGAGGAGCAAGTTAAATAGTGATCAGCCACTACAATTGTCACCTCACTGATAACGGACAGGAGGCGGGGCTCTTCATTACCTAGCTCTAGTATTGGCAAAGGGAGTACCTGAGCAGTGAAAATAGCATCTTTAAAAACAATGCAGTGCTGGGAAGTAAACAAGCAAGCAGTGCATCTCTCACTATGCACAGTGGAGATATGAGGTGTCACAGCTGAAACAGTCAATCAGTGCATCTTTTACTGTGCACAGTGGAGATATGAGGTGTCACAGCTGAAACAATCAATCAGTTTTGAGGAACTTTGGCCCATTCCTCCTTACCGGACTGCTTCAACTCGGTTACGTTTGAGGGCTTCCTTGCATGGACAGCTCGCTTCAGGTCCTGCCACAACATTTCGATGGGGTTTAGGTCTGGACTTTGACTAGGCCATTCTAAAACGCAGAATTTCTGCAGCCATTCTTTTGTAGATCTGTTTGTATGTTTAGGATCATTGTCTTGCTGCATGACCCACTTTTGGTTCAGCTTCAGCTGAGACGGATGGCCTGACATTCTCCTCCTAGAATCTTCTGACACAATACAGAGTTCATGGTTGTGTCAATGATGGCAAGCCGCCCAGGTCCTGAGGCAGCAAAGCAGCCCCAAACCATCACACTCCCACCACCATGCTTGACGGTTGGGATGAGGTTCTTCTGTTCGAACGCAGTGTTTGGTTTTTGCCAAATCTAAAACTTCTCATTGAGGCCAAAAAGTTTTTCCTTTGGCTCGTATGTCCAGAGAACATTGTTCCAGATTGTGCTCTTTGGTGAACTTTAGACGGGCAGCAATGTTCTTTTTAGAGAGCAGTGGTTTCCTCCTTGCTATCCTTCCATGAACACCATTCTTGTTCAGTCTTTTTTTCTGATAGTTGAGTCATGAACACTCACATTAGCCAAGGCAAGAGTGGCCTGCAGATCTTCGGATGTTACTCTGGGGCTCTTTGTGACTTCCTTGATGATTTTCTGGTTTGTTCTTGGAGAGATTTTGGTAGGATGACTGCTCCTGGGTAGAGTGACTGTGGCCTTGAACTTTCTCCATTTGTAGACTGTGGATTGGTGGATCCCCAAATCCTTAGAAATGGTTTTGTAACCCTTTCTAGACTGATGAGCATCAATAACTGTTTTTCTGATAAAACCTGTATGGTAAAGACCAAACTCAAAGTTTCTGATCTTTTTATAGGGTGGGGCCTCCCAAACTCACCCCTGAAGATCTACCTAATTATTAGACCTGATTCTAATTAACCCCTTAATTGACCTGATAAAACCAGGGGTTCACTTACTTTTTCACATACCCTGAATCTTAATTACTCATTGTTTGTCCAATTCATACATCATTACATCATTTTGTTTCAAAAGACATGGAATTGGTTAATATAAACCCTATTGGATATTTAAGAAAAGACTGGTTTTGATTAAGAAGGCTATCATGGTAAAACTAAGGAATTTCTATAATTATCATTGGGGTTCAAACTTTTTCTTGGCATTATATTATTTTACAACGGAACTGCCGGAGGTCAGGATAACCTTTTATCAAAACAAGACCTGTTTTGTAAAGACAGCCCATCTCTAGTATGTCCAATAGGAATGCACAGGCGGGGTCATGCATTTATTTCCAGTCTTTTGGATCGTTTGCAAGACTGACATTCAGCGACTCTGCTCGAGTCGCTCTGTCTAGTGTTGGTACCGTTTTAGAACTGACCTTTAATTTAGATTTTGACTGCAAACTACCCGGGCAATGTTAAACCTTTGCTGCTTTAGTGCTGCTGTTATCGGTCTCCTGCAGATATCAGCTTGATTCTGGAATCTGACTTTTTAAAAATTATTATTATTATTATATTGTGGAATCAGCCAGTGTGGGTACAGTACATCTTGTTTTTATGTTATGTATATGTAGCATCGATGTTATTGAGCAAACATATTTTGTTGTGCTTTGTTAGTGAGCAGTCGTGTTGTGTGTTTTATACGAGTTGTCTAAGGGTGTTAAAAATGCAATTAAGTTTTGAAGGTCCTTTTTATAAAGTTTTATAGTGAAAATGCCTCTGCTGTGTATTCTTATTTCTTAATTATAGTTAAATCATGTTTTACATTAGATGCCTTAGCTGTTTTTTCACTGTTACTGCTGATGTATTTATCTATTTGTCCCTATGTGTGGTTGCTGTTAATACGTTCTAAGGACCTGTCACTGTTATGAGTAATTAGAGGTCGAGTATTCAAAACTTTTATTCTTGGTATATTTGAGTATCTTATTATTCGAAACTCCAACCCCTAACAAAAAAACTTAAGTGCTCTGTTTTTTCTGTTCTGTACCACATCATGGATCGTTATTTCTGTGTTACCTGTTTGATAATATTGGCAATAATCCTGATTATCAGTGCACTAAGGTGGACATTTTAAAAAAGAGATTTGAAACACACTTTAAAGTTATGTAAAAAGTTGTCATCATGTTCGCTAAACTGTACAAAGCATGACTTTTTCTTACTGTCCAGTGTAATAAATTTGTCAACATCGTTGTGCACCCTACACCTTGCGACATAAAAAAACCTGGGGCGATGACTGAGATACAAAAATTGAAATTCGACCAGCTGGTGTTGGCTCACGTTCAAGCCCCCATGACTTTAAGTATGCGTTTTAATCCACTCCTCCACCGAGCTACATGTCTTGTTGAACTCCATGATAGTGCCTGTCAACACAGTGGGGCTTGAGCACAGAAATATCGTGCATGTGCATCTAGTGATCTTTGAGAAACTGCATCTGCACAGAGGATGCACAATTCTATGGGGTACAGAAATCTGCGTAACACCCGTCAGGACAATTTGATTTTGAGATACATGCCTCTGTTCAAATGTCAGAGAAGTCAAGTTTTATCTAGTTTAGGTGCAAATCTGTGTATCTAGTTTGCCAATGTGTTAATTCGGCCCTGCACATGCCCTAAGAGTTGGTTCATACATCATTGCATACATCCGACGCAGACCCCATGCGATTTCAGATCACAGACGGATGAGAAAAGGCTGCACGAATTTCCAAAAAAGATACATGTCGCAAGTGTGTGTGTGTGACGTAATTGCGACCTGTCACACAGGGTCAGAGACCCTCGACTCCGACTACAAATTATGTCAGAGATTATGAACCAAGCTTAAGCCTATAAGCAGTCCCTCTTACTTTCTTTTCTGTTTTTATTTTCCAGGTTCCATTCCAGCAGCTAAAGTGAGAGCAGGCGGTGGAGAATATCCTGACTGGGAGAAAGGTTTCACACAGTTAGGGCATTTAAACAAAATCCAGCAAACTCAGACAGATGAGAAACCGTATCACTGCTGTGACTGTGGGAAGAGTTTCAGTCGGTCAGACAGCCTTGTTTTACACCAGCGAACTCACACAGGAGAGAAACCGTATAGCTGCTCTGACTGTGGGAAGAGTTTTAGTAAGATTAGAAGCCTAAAAGAACACCAGCGAATTCACACAGGAGAGAAACCTTATCACTGCTGCGTCTGTGCGAAGAGTTTCAGTCGGTCAGAAAGCCTTGTTTTACACCAACGAACTCACACAGGAGAGAAACCGTATTGCTGCTCTGACTGTGGGAAGAGTTTCAGTCAATCAAACAGCCTTGTTTTACACCAGCGAACTCACACAGGAGAGAAACCGTATCGCTGCTCTGACTGTGGGAAGAATTTCAGTCGGTCAGACAGCCTTATTTCACATCAGCGAACTCACACAGGAGAGAAACCATATCACTGTTCTGACTGTGGGAAGAATTTCAGTCGGTCAGGCAGCCTTGTTTCACACCAGCGAACTCACACAGGAGAGAAACCATATCACTGCTCTGACTGTGGGAAGAGTTTCAGACAGTTAGGAAGCCTAAAAGAACACCAGCGAGTTCACACAGGAGAGAAACCGTATCACTGCTCTGACTGTGGGAAGAGTTTCAGTCAGTTAGGTAGCCTAAAAGGACACCAGCGAACTCACACAGGAGAGAAACCGTATCGCTGCTCTGACTGTGGGAAGAGTTTCAGTTACTCAGCAACCCTGAAAACACACCAGCGAACTCATGCAGGAGAGAAACTGTATCACTGCTGTGACTGTGGGAAGAGTTTCAGTTGGTCAGACAGCCTTGTTTCACACCAGCAAACTCATACAGGAGAGAAATTGTGTCGCTGCTCTGACTGTCAAAAGAGCTTCCGTCTTAAAAAAGCCCTTCAAAAACACCAGCGAATTCCTAGAGAGAAACCTTAGACTGTTCAAATGGACTTTTAATTCAAACCTTGCATTATGAATCCCTGTGTAATTTACTGTTTTGTGTATCACTCTTAAGAGCATCCAATTTAAATTGTAAACTTGCAAATCAACTCTCTTGCTCTCTGTCAAAGTGGGCGGTGACGCAAACACATCACAAGAAGCTTCTCTGCTGTCAGTTTAACCCGGGCTGTCAATGCAGTCAGTATCTGGGAGTGGGAATAGGCAGAAAGGAAACTATTCCGCTCCTCATCTGATGGACGAGTCAGGAGAAATCAATAACTCAGTGTGGGAAATGAGTTTCAGGATTTAACATTTAAGCTTCATTAACTTAAAAATAAATACATTGATGGGAATGAGTATCCGGGCCCCTGATGTAGCATCCCAGAGACAAGACAGCAGCGTCCTTACTGGGGAACCACCTGGAGGATTTGTCTTGGAAATTCATCATGATTCAAAAACGAATGAAAACTTAGTGTCCCATTACCTGTATTATGGTATGAATGGCTGAATATTGAGTGACGTGTTGCTTCGCAGTGCGCATTGTCCATGCTTGTATTTGTGATGGTTTTGTAAAGTGCCCTGAGTAATAGCAGGCATGCGTACGGATCTTTGGTATAGAAAGCCATAGCGGTTTTATCCCTGGCTCGCTGTTGCTCTTTTGCAGTGTCTTGCACTCGGTGACAAATTCCAAATGAAAATGTAGCTTAGCTAGGACTATTAATGGATGAAGCTTTCATTACAGAGCACAAAATAATCTACAGTTCAGTGTGGCAGTGGAAATAAATGTGGGGCTGGGGGGTTCTATAGCTTTAGTTGGTGCATCCGCGACCTGGACTGTAAACCAGGTAATACGTTTTGTCCAATTTTTAAGTGAATGTTAACTGAGTATTTTTTTTTCTGTAGAGTGTGTGGAATGTCACGGCTTCTCACATCTGTGTCTGTGGTCATATCTGTGTTAATCACTTAAAGGTAAAAATTTATTTCACTAAAAGCACCTCGACGGCAGATTTTCTCTCTACCCCTCCCCTAAACCCCTCTACTTCCTTTCTCATTCTCCCTCTCTCTCCCCCATCCTTCCCTTAATCTCTTCACTCTCCCCCCTCTTCTTTTTTCCCTCTCTTCTGTGATCCTTGATGGGGAATACATATCCCACTTACATAATCAGCACTCTGTTATCTGTTACCCAGATACATGTCAATCGCATTTTACCATTCTTTTATTAATAAGATCAAACCCCATTAAGATATATATATACACAGTGCCGTGAAAAAGTATTTGCCCCCTGTATGATTTGCTGCATTTTTGCATATTTCTGATACTGAATGTTATCAGATCTTCAACCAAAATCTAATATTGGATAAAAGGGACCCTGAGTGAACAAATAACACCAAATTTTGATACTAAAGGAAGTTATGCAACACTCAATGCCCCTGTGTGAAAAAGTAATCGCCCAGTAACTCAATAACTGGATCCGTCACCTTTAGCAGCAATAACTGCAACCAGACGCTTCCTGTAGTTATTGATCAGTCTCTCACAGCACTACGGAGGAATTTTGGCCCACTCCTTCATGCAGAAGTGCTTCAACTCGGTGACATTTGTGGGTTTTCGAGGATAAACTGCTCGTTTCAGGTCCTGCCACAACATCTCAATGGGGTTTAGGTCTGGAATTTGACTAGGACATTCCAAAACTTTAAATTTCTTGTTTAACGATTCTGATGTAGACTTGCTTGTTTGTTTCGGTTCATTGTCTTGCTGCATGACCCAGCTGCACTTTAGCTTCAGCTCACGGACGGATGGTCTGACATTCTCCTGTAGAATTCTGTGATACAGACCAGAATTCATGGTTTCTTAAACTATGGCAAGTCGTCCAGGTGCTGATGCAGCAAAACATCCCCAAATCATGACACTACCACCATCATGCTTGAACGGTGGTATGAGGTTCTTACTGTGCAATGCAGTGTGGTTTTCGCCAGACGTAACGGGGCCCATGTTGGCCAAAAAGTTCCAATTTTGACTCATCTGTCCATAAAACATTGTTCCAGAACCCTTGAGGATCATCCAGGTGCTTTTTGGCAAACTTGAGAAGAGCATTCATGTTCTTAGTGAGCAGTGGTTTCTGCCTTGCTGCTCTCCCATGAATCCCATTTTTGCCAAGTCTGTTTCTGATGGTGGTGTCATGAACACTGACCTTAGCCAAGGCGAGAGAGGCCTGCAGATCCGTGGATGTTGTTCTAGGGGTTGGTGGAGCCCCAGAGCCTTAGAAATGGCTTTGTATCCCTTTCCAGACTGATAGGCATCAACAACTTTTTTCCAGAGGTTTTCAGGAATTTCTTTTGATCGTGGCATGATGTGCCTCTAGAACCTGTGTGCTGACAACTTCACTCTGATGGTAAGGGAAAGTTAGTCAGATTTATATTGGGCAGGGCTGGCCCAAATTAGACCTGATTGTTAACCAAAGTATTCAAACAGCTGACCCTAAATACAGTATAATCGTAAATCTTGAAAAACTACTCACTTCTACATCTTTTGTAGTCATTTTTGTATTACTTTAGTGTACATACATGTTAATTTGGATTTATATGTTGTTTTTTTCTGACTTTATGTGAACGGAAAGACACACATTTTCCCGTTTTCCCATTGGAAATAGTGATATTTTGAATTATCACTGTCCTGGTCACAAAAGCAAAGTTTGTGGGGAATGGCCATTTTCTATACTTTTGAGGCATAAGCAATTAGGAAATAACACTTACTACCCAGGAACAAAAAAAATAATAATAATTCGTTACACGGTGTAATAATTATTATTACAAATAAATTGATTTACTTACCACAACATGCAGACTCGCTATAGGTCAAGCTGATCGTTACTCCAAAATTGCATTGAGCATCACTGGTTATTTGTTTATTTCTTTTTACCGTTATTGAATATTGTTAAATATTCATTATATAACTGTTCATTTTGAAACTCTGAAGAAGCTCAAACTATATACAGTCAGTTTTCTTCAATGTGCACAATGTATTTAAAGCCTGTCGTCCTGCTCTGGAAACAAGGTGGCATGCTTTGTTTTTGTTTATTTGTTTAAACAGTGAATACACAGGGGTGTACTTATAAAGCATTTTCTAAACTGATTCGCTGGTAGGATGGCACCAGCAAATCAGACGCTAGTTAACATGAGCAGGAAAGGAAGAGCACGCCCTCTGCTTGTCGTAGAAATACTGTATATAGCAAGGCAGCGCGTTCGGTGCAGTTTGCAAATAATGTTATTAACTGTGCGCATTACAAAAATGTAATTATTGAATCGATTATATCGATGTATATAATGAGGAATGGAATTGATCGAAAAAATCGATTTTCGATTTAATTGTAGCAGCTCTGCAACTTAATACTAAAGGCAATTGAAACTGCTTCCAAACTGAACTGCAGTCTTCATTCCAATCAACACAACAGTCGCTGCTTAACACGTCACTGTGTATAATGTGTGTGAATCCTGTTCCACGTAACCATACGGAAGCCTGCATACTTACGAAAATGTGTGTTTAAATGCTGTATTACTGTGTGCTTATGAAAACATGTGTTTAAATGTTTTACTCCTGCTTTTCTCTAGACTTAATTCTGGTACCATGACTTCTAACTTTTATATTTGTCTTACTTTTGTGAGCCTTAATAAACTTAATCATTTGTATGTGTTGACTTTCATTTTGCCCGTTATGAGTACTAAAGTAAGCATTGGTGATTTGATTTGGGATCCTTAAACACACACACACACACCGTGCCTTGCAAAAGTATTCAGACCCCTGACCAATTCTCTCATATTACTGAATTACAAATGGTACATTGAAATTTCATTCTGTTCGATATTTTATTTTAAAACACTTAAACTCAAAATCAATTATTGTAAGGTGACATTGGTTTTATGTTGCAAAATATTTTTAAGAAAAATAAAAAACTGAAATATCTTGCTTGCATAAGTATTCAAATCCACATATTAATATTTGGTAGAGCCACCTTTCGCTGCAATAACAGCTTTAAGTCTTTTGGGGTAAGTATGTACCAGCTTTGCACACAGTGTCGAGTGATTTTGGCCCATTCTTCTTGGCAGATTTGCTCCAGGTTGTTCAGGTTGGTTGGACGACACTTGTGGACCGCAATTTTCAAATAGTGCCACAGATTCTCAATGGGATTGAGATCAGGACTTTGACTGGGCCACTGTAGGACATTCACCTTTTTGTTCTTGAGACACTCAAATGTTGCTTTGGCCTTGTGCTTGGGATCATTGTCCTGCTGAAAGGTGAATTTCCTCCCAAGCTTCAGTTTTTTAGTGGACTGAAGCAGATTCTCTTGCAGTATTTTCCTGTATTTTGCTCCATCCATTCTTCCTTCAATTGTAACAAGATGCCCAGTCCCTGCTGATGAGAAGCATCCCCACAGCATCATGCTGCCACCACCATACTTCACTGTAGGGATGGTGTGTCTTGAGGCATGGGCAGTGTTAGGTTTGTGCCACACATAGCGCTTTGAGTTTTGGCCAAAAAGCTCTATCTTGGGCTCATCTGACCACAAAACCTTTTCCCACATCGCAGCTGGGTCACTCTCGTGCTTTCTGGCAAACTCCAGACGTGCTTTCAGATGGTACTTTTTGAGTAATGGCTTCTTTCTTGCCACCCTCCCACACAGGCCAGTGTTATGTAGAGCTCTTAATATGGTTGACTGGTGCACCATTACTCCACTCCCAGCCACTGAACTCTATAGCTCCTTCAAAGTGATTGTTGGCCTCTCTGTGGCTTCTCTCACAAGTCTCCTTCTTGTTTGAGTGCTGAGTTTTGAGGGACAGCCTTTTCTTGGCAGTGTCTGGGTGGTGTGATGCAGCTTCCACTTCCTGGTTATTGATCCAACTGTGCTCACTGGGATATCCAAACACTTGGATATTATTTTGTACCCTTTCCCTAATCTATGCATTTGTATTACTTTATCTATAACTTCTTTAGAATGCTTTAATTTTCCTTCAGATTCACAGCCTTACCAATGATCCTTCAACAGTGGGGTTTTTATCCAGAAAACGTGACAGCAACTTTAATGGTTCACAGGTGGAGGCCAATGGTAAGGTAATTGTGTCCTCATTAGGGCAATTTCTTTCATCTGTGCAAACTGGGAGCTTCCACAGCACAGGGGTTAAATACTTATGCAAGCAAGATATTTCAGTTTTTTATTTTTCTTAAAAATATTTCCCAACATAAAACCAATGTCACCTTACAATAATTGATTCTGAGTTTCAGTGTTTAAAAATAAAATATCAAATAGAACGAAAATTCAATGTACCATTTGTAATTCGGTAATATGAGAGAATTGGTCAGGGGTCTGAATACTTTTGCACAGTACTGTACATATACACACAGCTCTGAAAAAAATTAAGAGACCACTGCAAAATTATCAGTTTTTCTGGTTTTACTATTTATAGGTATGTGTTTTGGTAAAATGAACATTTTTGTTTTATTCTATAAACTACTGACAACATTTCTCCCAAATTCCAAATAAAAATATTGTTATTTAGAGCATTTATTTGCAGAAAATGACAACTGGTCAAAATGACAAAAAATATGCAGTGTTGTCAGATCTCAAATGCAAAGAAAATAAGTTCATATTCATTTTTAAACAACACAATACTAATATTTTAACTTGGCTTGATTCATGCCAAAGCTGCCTGATTCCAGCCTTGCTGATGTCAATACTTTGTAGAGCCACCTTTTGCAGCAATTACAGCTGCAAGTCTCTTGGGGTATGCATCTATAAGCTTGGCACATCTAGCCACTGGGATTTTTGCCCATTCTTCAAGGCAAAACTGCTCCAGCTCCTTCAAGTTGGATGGGTTCTGCTGGTGTACAGAAATCTTTAAGTCATACCACAGATTCTCAATTGGATTGAGGTCTGGGCTTTGACTAGGCCACTCCAAGACATTTAAATGTTTCCCCTTAAACCACTTGAGTGTTGCTTTAGCAGTATGCTTAGGGTCATTGTCTTACTGGAAGGTGAACCTCCGTCCCAGTCTCAAATCTCCGGAAGACTGAAACAGGTTTCCCTCAAGAATTTCCCTGTATTTAGTGCCATCCATCATTCCTTCAATTCTGACCAGTTTCCCAGTCCCTGCCAATGAAAAACATCCCCACAGCATGATGCTGCCACCACCATACTTCACTGTGGGGATGATGTTTTCGGGGTGATGAGAGGTGTTGGGTTTGCGCCAGACAAAACATTTTCCTTGATGGCCAAAAAGCTCAATTTTAGTATCATCTGACCAGAGTACCTTCTTCCATGTTTGGGGAGTCTCCCACATGCCTTTTGGCAAACACCAAACATGTTTGCTTATTTTTGTTTTTAAGCAATGGCCACTCTTCTGTAAAGCCCAGCTCTGTGGAGTGTATGGCTTAAAGTGGTCCTGTGGACAGATACTCCAATCTCCGCTGTGGAGCTTTGCAGCTCCTTCAGGGTTATCTTTGGTCTCTTTGTTGCCTCTCTGATTAATGCCCTCCTTGCCTGGTTCATGAGTTTTGGTGGGCGGCCCTCTCTTGCCAGGTTTTTTGTGGTGCCATATTCTTGGCATTTTTTAATAATGGCTTTAATGGTGCTCCGTGGGATGTTCAAAGTTTTGGATATTTTTTTATAACCCAACCCTGATCTGTACTTCTCCACAACTTTGTCCCTGACCTGTTTGGAGAGCTCCTTGGTCTTGATGGTGCAGCTTGCTTGGTGGTGCCACTTGCTTAGTGGTGTTGCAGACTCTGGGGCCTTTCAGAACAAGTGTATATATATACTGAGATCATGTGACACTTGGATTGCACATAGGTGGACTTTATTTAACTAATTATGTGACTTCTGAAGGTAATTGGTTGCACTAGATCTTATTTAGAGGCTTAATAGCAAAGGGGGTGAATACATATGCACACACCACTTTTCCGTTATTTATTTTTTAGAATTTTTTTAAACAAGTTATTTTTTTCATTTCACTTCACCAATTTGGACTATTTTGTGTATGTCCATCACATGAAATCCCAAAAAAAACATTTTAATTCCAGGTTGTAAGGCAACAAAATAGGAAAAATGCCAAGGGGGGTCAATACTTTCGTAAGCCACTGTATGTATGTGTGTGTGTGTGTGTGTATATATATATATATATATATATATATATATATATATACATATATATATATATATATATATATATATATATACATATATATGTGTGTGTGTGTATATATATACACACACACACATATACATATTTACATACATATACACACACACACATATATGTGTATGTGTATATATGTGTGTGTGTGTGTGATATATATATAAACACACACACACACACAGTGGCTCTCTGAAGTGTTCACCCTCCTTCGACTTTTCCACATTTTATTATGTTACAATATGGAATCGAAATGGATTTAATTAGGAGTTTTTGCCACTGATCACACAGAAAAGTCCATAATGTCAAAGTGAAAAATAAATTCTACTAATTGTTCCAAATTAATTACAAATATAAAACAGAAAATAATTGATTGCATAAGTATTCACCCCCTTGGGTCAATATTTGGTAGAGGCACCTTTGGAAGCAATTCCAGCCATGAGTCTATTTGGATAAGTCTCTACCAGCTTTGCACATCTGGATACTGCCATTTTTTCCCATTTTTCTTTGCAAAATTGCTCATGCTCTGTCAAGTTGTATTTTGGTTTCATCAGACGATAGAATCTTCTTCCACTTGGTCTGAGCCTCCCACATGCCTTCTGGCAAACTATCAGAAATTTGATGTGAGTTTTTTTCAACAATAGCTTTCTTTTTGCTGCTCCCATAAAGGCCAGTTTTGTGAAGCACCCGAGCTATTGTTGTCTATTGTTGAAGCAACCGGGCTGTTGTTGAGTGGAAGACTGTAACTCCTTTAGAGTTGCCATAGGCCTCTTGGTGGCCTCCCTGACTAGTGCCCTTCTCGCCCGGATACTCAGTTTTTGAGGACAGCCTGTTCTAGACAGATTCACAGTTGTGACATTGGATCACACTGTATATAAGGACAATTAACTTTAAATAAAGCAAAGAACTCACCTCGATTTGCACCCAGTCCCACAATGAGAATAGCCCAGCACACTACACCACTCGGCTCCATGCGAGAGTCTAGCATTGCAGTTAAGACCTCTTATCAACTTCATTATATTATTACTTGTATGCTTAGACCACTAATGCCTTGTCCCGTTTTGCAAATCCAAGTCTATAAAAAAGGGCAAAGTCTTTGAAAATGAAAAGAAAATAAATGCTTGTAACATGGGGTTTGAACCCACTCCCCTGTTCTAACAAAAGAGCTACCCAGCCAGGGCGCTGGCTGACCTACTGTGTGAAACACATGATTACATTGTGTGACGTGGACCTGGGGAGAAGGATGTGATTGTCAACTTCATTTCATTTGCGACTTCAGCTGGATCCAAAGCCAAACCTTACTGAGAAAAAGGGAAATTAAACCACATTGTTTGAAACTGAGGGATTAAAGCCAATGTAACATGAGGCAACTTTTCTTGGCAACTGTTGCATCGAAAAAGTTGCTGGCAACCAAGCTGCTTCAACTTCTACGTAACACCTGGAAATTTCCAATAGCAACTTTTTCAAGAAACAATTAATACATTTTTATAGACTGGTAATGTATCTCATAATGTAGGTGCATAACCAGTTTGGAGTCATGCACTTACAAGAATAACAGTTAAATTAACAAAATGCTTGTATATGTCAGGCTGTGTATGCAATTCAAAAAGACAAATCATTTTGTGCATACATTTTCACTTATAGTTTTAAGTCGTTATTTACGATAACTTAATTTGGGGAGTTTATAGCAATGAATTCAATATTAAGCCATACACTTTCATTCATATATATGTACATACATAAATATAGACCTGTATAGCAAAAACTATTCAGTTTGCCCAAATGTTCAGACAATTCCTTCAGCTAAAACAATTCTCTGCTAAGCTAGCACAACACTGGAGAGGACTTTGTTGGATTATTAAAATCCTTTGCCCAGTTAACTACACAGTTGTGTATGAGAATACTGGACAAAGTCTTGGAGTAAACCATGTATCCAACTTAAAACCGTACTTACCTTCTTCCAAAGAAGAGGATGAAACCAATTTACGAAAGGTGTTTGAAGACGACCCTGATGAAGAAGAATTCTTGGGGTTTGAAACCTTTAAGCAACAAAGTGTCTTCATAGGGGAAGGAAAGTGTAATGGGCCAAAATTGAGCCTGTCCCTTTAAGCCCTGAGTAGAAAAAACATTTAAAAGAACAACGCAGGGTGCGATCAGTGTGGGCCAATACCAGGAAGCAGCTCTGTTTTTGAAACAAGGAAAACCCAAACTGTTAAAATAGTTAAAAATAATAGCATAAAACAAGAAACAAAAAGGTAAGACGCTGATCATCAATGTTTGTTGTTTGCTAAGAGTTGGGTGTGTATTTTGTTCACACACACACACACACACACACACACACACACATATATATATATATATATATATATATATATATATATATATATATATATATATATATATATATATATATATATATATATATATGTGTGTGTGTGTGTGTGTGTGTGTGTGTGTGTGTGTGTGCTGTGCTATTGACCAGCAAATACAGAATCTGTCCGGCTGGTCAGACAGAGTTGACCCATCACAGTGTGAGGCAAATTTAAAAACCTTATTATACAGTAGTAATTCAGTATTTAGCAGACACCTTTAAAACATGGCGATTTAAATGGTTTGTCAAAAATAAGAATACATTGTACTACATAAAAACATTATGTAACATTGGACACATTCCACTAGGTGGCACAGTGACAACAGTTGCCCCTTAATTGTACCTGCTTCACTCTCTGCTAATACGGAGCCTCACACATACTCTACCCCCAGGCTTCACAGTATGGACTAGGACTTGCTATTTTTTTAAAATTCTGAAATAATTTAACCATGCTATAACAAACAGCTGGATTTAACATTTAAAATATACACAATATGTATATAACTTACTTTAAAACCATTTCATCAAGCAATCTCTTTGTTTGTGCCCCACTGAGGTCTCTTTGTTAGCCATGTTTTTTTTTTCTTTTTTCCTCTGTTGGCATCTAGAGGTCACATGATGTAAATCTGGATCATGATTGGCTCTTTCACTGAAGTTGCCAGAAATGTTGCGACAAAATCTGAATGATCAAGTTTTGAGCAACCTGGAGGAAATTGCTTGACAAAGTTGCAGGTAACTGGTTGCTGCCTCCTCTTACCATTGACTTTAATTAACACTTGTGCTTTATGTGAGATTTGAACAAACAAACCTGGAATCTAAAACCAACACTCTACCAACTGAGCCAGCCAGAGTGCTGCACTATCCTGTTGTTACATGCCCTGCAGTACTTTAACTAGTGATTTGTACACTATGTAGGCATCACCTCTATTGTATCTGACTGATTCAAACTACAAGGCGCTGTGAAAATAGAAGCTTCCAACCCCAAGCCTGGATTCAACTCCACTCTCTCAGGGTAATAAAAATTCAAACACAGTACCCAATCCCACTGCACCACCCAGCAATTCTCCTTGACATTAGCTTTACATTGCCTACAAGATCAATGTACCAACTTGGAAAATAAAAAAACAGAAAAATGTATTCCTTGAGCGGGGTTTGAACCAAAAATCCTGGGAATCAGAGTCCTTTGCTCTAATAAGTAAGCCGCCCAGAAGAGCGGATTTGTTCACCTCCTTGAACTGGATTCAAACCCAAGCTCCTGATGAGCCTAGAAGGTAAAAAGCACAGAAGCAGCACACACAACTTAAACCACCAACCATGGGAACCAGAGCCCCGTGCGCTACCAACTGAGCCACCCGTACCAGCAGACTCATGTGTGACTTGAACTGCAATAATGCTTTGTTCTGGTCACCTCGCTACAAAAAGGAGATTGCTGCTCTAGAAAGAGTGCAAAGAAGTGCGACCAGAATTATTCCGGGTTTAAGGTATGTCTTAGGCAGACAGGCTTAAAGAATTGAATCTATTCTGTCTTGAACAAAGACGACTACGTGGTGACCTGATTCAAGCTTTAAAAATTCTAAAAGGTATTGACAAGGTATGACCAGGGGTCATAAATGAAGATTAGATAAAGGGGCATTCAAAACAGAAAATAAAGGGCACTTTTTATACATAGAGAAGTCTGGAACTTAACTCCCCAGTAATGTTGTTGAAGCTGACACCCTAGGATCTTTCAAGAAGCTGCACCTAGTGTCAGTCTAAGGTTTTTTGGTATCACTGTGTTCCTCAACCTTTCTAGATTCTATTGTTGACTGTTGCCAAGCTGAGTTTGTGTCCATTTGGCTTAGCAACAATATATTCTGCATCTACTTCTCATATCTGAAAATGTGTTTCTTTTTTTTAATTAACTTTCTGAGATGGATTCAGTTTCACCAAGCTACAAAATGTGAACTTTTACAAGATCAGTTTACTTAAACAAGGGTTATTTATCATGTTTATAAACATAATGAGACTACTTATCCTGATTCTAGGTTTTTTATGCTGTATAAATTGCATTTATGGTCAGATGCTGTAGTCGGTTGGTAAGTAAAGATGGTAAAATCAGGATGCTGGAGTCAAGCTCTGGCTTTAAACAGAAAAAGTTTCATTTTCTTAATAAAGCTATTAATAATGACACATTAATTTAAACAAGCTGCTCCTTTAAGGCAGGATCAAGATCAGAATAAATAAAGGAGTCACAGTCTATGATGAAACTATTGTTATCCTCCAGTTCCAAACCAACACTAAATTGTGAATCTTCTTTTTATACAACAGTTTGTGCAGGACTTCTCTCCAATTACCGTAGAGCAGGGGTCTCCAACCCTGGTCCTGGGGAGCTACTGTGGCTGCTGGTTTTTGTTTCAACCAATCTCTGTTACTTAATTGAACCAACTATTGGCTTAATTAGTCAAGATTAACAAGTGATGCAGATCTTTGGCCACTGATGATGTAAAGACACCTATAAAACCTGCTGGATAGGGGCTCTTCAGGACCAGGTTGGAGACCCCTGCCATACAGGAATGGGTAACAATAGTTAAGCAGATGAGAACCACTGCCTGTTCCCTTGTCCCAATTCCTTCTACTCTTAAAAGATATTTTTAATACTGTTAGCAACTACCTTCTAAACATTGTAAATAGTTTGCTTTCGTCAGGCACAGTTGCACTGGCACTTAAGGTAGCTGTGGTAAAACCAGGACTTAAAAACCATAACCTGGATGCTCAAATCCTTACTAATTATAGGCCAATTTCCAATCTACCTTTTTTAGACAACATTTTAGAAAGAGTAATTGCAACCCAGCTAGATAGATATATCGCTCTGAACAGAGAAATTCCAGTCTGGATTCCACAGGGTTCACAGCACTTAAAAAGCTGTTGTAAGAGTTGTTAACCAGCAGCTTCAGCTCTGACTTGGGCTTTCCCTCAGTATTAGTTCTCTTAGACCTAAGTGCCGCATTTGACACTATAGACCACTCCATTCTACTTAACCACCTTGAATACACTGGGACTGTCTGACACTGTTCATTCGTGGTTCAAATCCTATCTTGTAGACAGATTCCAGTTGGTCTCTTATGAGGAGGACATATGTGAAAGTTCTGATGTCCTATATGGGGTCCCACAGGACTCTATCCACTGTTATATCACTATATACGCTTCCTCTGGGTGACGTTATCCGTAGACATGGGGTGAATTACCATTGTTATGCGGGTGACACACAGCTTTATTGATCTGTAAAGCCAGGATATACTTGCGCTGTGGGCTTCTTATGGCTTGTCCAGCAGATATTAGGTGCTGGATGACTCTGAATTTTCTGTTGCTGGTTATGTACTGGGTTCCAAAAAACAAACAAATAATGTGGTATTACAAGAGCCTGAGCTTAGTAACGTCCCTGCAGGTCTTAGATCAGATATAACAATTGTTTTTGTGGGTTTTTTTTACCACGCTCTGTCATTTGTGAAACATATTAGAAAAGTTACAAAAGTTTCCTACTATCATTTGAGAAATATTGCAAAAATCACACATCATTTCCATATTTCCGAGAGACTTATGCATGCATTCATACATTCAGAATTGATTACTGCAACGCACTCCTCTCTGGTATCCCAAAAAGTGTGCTATTTTGACTCCAGCTCAAAGCACCACCACTAGGATCCTAACCTCTTACACCACCCTGTCCTGTGGGCAGAATATGGTACTGCAATTACACATTACATATCATAAATCTGTAATATTATTACAAAAGCAAAAGAACAAAAAAGCTGACTCAATATAAAAAAAAAAAACCTTTGTTTTTCTACCATCAAACAGCAAAGGAATTTTCCGAATTCGCCAATTCACCGCTGAGATATCCCCTTCGCAATGCGTCTAGTACCTCATGGTTCAAAAACAACTCTGATCAAATAGCTCTGCATTTGGCTGCTCTGGCCTTACAACTATCTTTTTTTGTTTTGTGTTTTTTTTCCATTTATTTACTTTAATATAGTAAGATACAACAATATAAAAAAATGCACAATGAACAACAATGAGGCATATAGATTCCATAATCAATGAATTAATAATAATAAAAAGAAAAAGGAGAAATAATAATAATAATCCGTAAACAGGGCTTTTCAATATCTAAAGGCTATTAAAATCGATAATTCAAAGAAAATAATATGTTCAAAAGTCAGTACCACTGAAGGCATCCAATGTTCTGATAGCTCTCTGTGTTTACCATCTTCAAAGAATTGAGATATATTTTACAATCAGAGTGAAAATGAGAAAAATTCAGTTTGGTTTTCATCCATTTGCATTTATGTATGTAATATTTTTTATAATAAATAATAAAATTTATTAGGAAGACAAGAGAACAATCAAGATCAGTCCTCAAAATAACACATTGTCTTTTATTGAAAAATAAATGAGGATACTGCAAGAATCAAGAAACCAGTAAGTAACTCTTCTCCAAAACACATTAGAAAATGTACAACTGAAAAACAAGTGAGGGATTGTTTCAGTATGAAAGCTGCAAAAGGTGCAATTTGGATCAATGTTTGAATGTATTTTATTCATATAATAATTAACTGATTAAACACTATGTATGATAGTAAACTGAATTTCTTAAATTTTTGGCAACCGGGCATACTTATGAGAAATTGTCCATGTTTTCTTCCAATTAACATTGCAGTTCAGTAAAGAGTACCAGGACACACAAGCTTTAGGTCTTGTATAATCTAAGTCTGAGAAGTGCTGTCTTACAAATCTATTACTGCACTGGAATCAAATAAACTAACATTACGAATATGCAAATCTAGAAAGGTAGGGTCTAGATGATTGTATTCAAATGGTGATTTACAAAGGTGAAAAAGGCTACTAGGAAAGGTGTCAAATACTACTGCATATTCTTTTGGAGTCACTGGAACTTTAAATTTATCCAAAAATTCTAAGTAATTTAGAGGGTCACCATTGGCTTTTAACAGATCATAAACAAATATAATATTATTAGCAAACCAATTGTGTTTATACAAAATGCGTATATCTTCCAGATAGAAAGTCTGTGAGGAGAGAAGTTGTGACAGCAGGCCAGTCTTGCTGCTTTCAGTACCTCAAGATAGAATCCAGTGAGTTTACCTGGCAATTTCTGATTATCAAAGTCACACTTAAGTAAGAAGCTAAGACCCCAATAATTTCTAAAGATTAATTTCAGAATATGAAACCACATTGAGTCACCCCCTGACAAGGCCTTTCTGTTCCATTTTACTCAAAGTGTTTTTACTAAATTGGTGAAATTTATAACGTTTAATCCACCTTTGCAATATTCATTGGACATGAAAGTTTTTTTTAATTTTATGATTTTTATTTCTCCATATGAAGTTAAAAAGGACTTTGTCTACATTATCTGACCATACAGAGGGTGTAGAAAGCGCTAAAGCTGGATAAACCAGTCTGGATATCCCTTCCGTTTTGGAGAGCAAAACCCTCCCTTGTAAAGTGAGAGCTCTTTGAAGCCAGATATTAAATATCTGAGAGGCCCTTTTTATCCTGGTAGGACAGTTATGCTCAATTCTATGGATTATATTTTTACACACATATACCCCTAAATATTTCACTTTATCACACACCTTTATATTTTCAACCAAGGGAACGCCAGAATTTTTGATAGAGACCAGTTCACATTTATTTAAATTTAGACAAAGACCAGAGGCATTGGTACAATTATGTAGGGTATTTAGAGCTCCAGCAACCTGCTCTTTATCTTTCAGGAAAAGAGTCATGTCATCGGCAAGCTGGCTAATAAGAAATTGACGCTCACCAATATTAATTCCCTCAAATAAATTACTGCATCTTACTAAGATGGAGAGTGTCTCCGCAGCCAAAACAAAAAGAAAGGAGGACAAAGGACAACCTTGTCCGATACCTCTTATTAGATTAAATCTGGGTAACGTACCATTAGAAAGGCCAACTGAGCTATTGTTGTCTTTGTATAGAATCCTAATATAATTCATGAATTGGTTACCAAATTGAAACTATTCCAAAGTTTTGAATAAAAAATAGCTCTACAGAATCAAAGGCCTTATAAAAATCTAAGAAAAAAAATATAAGCATCAGAAGAAATCAAATGTTCATAATCCAACATGTCAAAAACCAGTTGGATATTAATTATATGTCTGCCTGAGATAAAAGCTGACTGAGCTTCATTTACTGAATAGGATAAGATGCGCTTCAATCTGTTTGACATAATTAAAGTGATCATTTTATAATCCGAATTTAAGAGTGACAGGCTGCCAATTATCCAAAACCAGCACATCTTTACCATCTTTGGGTATCAATGAGACCAGGCCTTGTCTCATAGATGGGGATAAAGAATCTTCACTAACCATTAAGTTACATAATCTACATAAAACAGGAACCAATTCATTCTGAAAACACTGATAAAATTAATTCTGAAAACAATGATACAATTCAATTGGAAGACCATCAGGGTCAGGTGACTTACCACATGCAAGTTTTTGCAGAGATCTCCTCCATCCCAACCTCCTTATCACAATACATTTTGTCACAATCAACCACAATAGGATGAGTTATATTTTCTAAGCCCTGAAAAAATAAATCTGTCTTTTCTTTAGATAAATTGGAAGTCTAAAGCTTTCTATAGAATTCAGTGACATGTTCAGAGATCTCAGTATAATCACAAGTTATTTTTCCATTAATCACTAAACTTGTGATGTTATTCTTTCGAATGTTTTGCTTCTCCAAATTAAAAAAAAATATTTGGATTTTTTTTTCACCCTTCTCAATCCACCTGGCCCTGGATCTGACAAATGCACCCTCGGCCAACTGCATATAATACTGGTCAAGTCTGGATTGCAGCTCCAAGGCCACATTTTTTTCCAAGTCTGAAAGACTAGATTTTGACATCAATTGTACTAACTCTGCAGAAACACTTTGAATATCATAATTAAGCGTTTTTTTTCCTTTCAGTTCCTATTTCAATTGGCATACACTTTATTTTAAATTTAAACCTTTCCCAATTTGAAAATAAACTATTATATTTACAAAACAACATAATAGCCTTTCTTTTAGTGGAATTTCTTATGCCCCTACAGTTTAAAGTAAAATAGGAACAATCAGTAAGAGTAAACATTCACAATAATTAACAGTGGGTTTATAAACCCTAGAAAGAAGAATATATCATTTTTTTTCCTTCTCTTAATGCGAAATTAGGGTCGCACCAATTCCCTACAGTAACATCAATACTAACCTTAAGTTAGAATTTCTAATATGTCCCTCTGAAATAACTTCAGATTTATTAGGGTGATCATTGAATGTCAATTGATTCAATCTTTTTTCCATCGATGTAAGCAACAGCGAGCCTTTTCCACAAGTGGCCATAGCCTGGTTCTAGCCTCTCTTTCTTCTTTCAAGTCCTCTGAGAATCGAACACCTTAACCACTGGTGATGTATGGGCCTGTTTCCACAGGCGATCCTTGTATATTCTCATAGTAAATTGAATGATGAATTGACATGGTCTCCCGTCATTGCAAGGTCTGCCTAGCCTATGAACCATATCCACCGCAAACCCCAGCTTACTTCTGTTTTCTGGTAAAATCTTCGCGATCAGGGCAATCATAAGAACATAAGAAAGTTTACAAATGAGAGGAGGCCATTCGACCCATCTTGCTCGTTTGGTTGTTAGTAGCTTATTGATCCCAGAATCTTATCAAGCAGCTTCTTGAAGGATCCCAGGGTGTCAGCTTCAACAACATTACTGGGGAGTTGATTCCAGACCCTCACAATTCTCTGTGTAAAAAAGTGCCTCCTATTTTCTGTTCTGAATGCCCCTTTGTCTAATCTCCATTTGCGACCCCTGGTCCTTGTTTCTTTTTTCAGGTCGAAAAAGTCCCTTGGGTCGACATTGTCAACACCTTTTAGAATTTTGAATGCTTGAATTAGGTCGCTGCGTAGTCTTCTTTGTTCAAGACTGAACAGATTCAATTCTTTTAGCCTGTCTGCATATGACATGCCTTTTAAGCCCGGAATAATTCTGGTCGCTCTTCTTTGCACTCTTTCTAGAGCAGCAATATCTTTTTTATAGCGAGGTGACCAGAACTGCACACAATATTCAAGATGAGGTCTTACAAGTGCATTGTACAGTTTTAACATTACTTCCCTTGATTTAAATTCAACACTTTTCACAATGTATCCGAGCATCTTGTTAGCCTTTTTTATAGCTTCCCCACATTGTCTAGATGAAGACATTTCTGAGTCAACAAAAACTCCTAGGTCTTTTTCATAAATACCTTCTCCAATTTCAGTATCTCCCATATGATATTTATAATGCACATTTTTATTTCCTGTGTGCAGTACCTTACACTTTTCTCTATTAAATGTCATTTGCCATGTGTCTGCCCAGTTTTGAATCTTGTCTAGATCATTTTGAATGACCTTTGCTGCTGCAACAATGTTTGCCACTATTTTTGTGTCGTCTGCGAATTTAACAAGTTTGCTTACTATACCAGAATCTAAATCAGTAATGTCATTAATGTGCCGAGATCTATACAGATCCAAGAGTTTTGCTGTTTTCACCATGTTGCAGCGGCAAAACTAAATCACTTAGAATTACCATCTGTACCAGTACCAAAAGTCTGAAACTTTCTTACATCAAATGTGAAAAAAACATAAATACTTGTATACACAATGAGATATAAGTCACCAAACTAAGGTCAAATTGTTATTCTCCTGCTTCCTCTTCCGTGTCTTACTTTTTAATAGTGTGTAGCGACTTTTCAAATAGAAAAGCTAAATAACTGGACATCTACCAATCACGTGATTCCAGGTTAAAATAAACCAGGGAACACAAGCAGTTTGATATCCACACCATTTATATTAAACAATATATTTACGTTTTAAAAAGCACAATACTGTTGTTTGAACTTGCAACATGACATCTATGAAGAGCATAAGTCCTTAGCCCACTGTGCCACTGCGCTGTTGTTGAAATGTGTTAATTTTTTAAGCTTACATCCAGGCCTGACCAGCTTTCACTGAAAACCTGAATGTTCTGCTCTATTCTAGAAATGTTCCATTTCCTGTTTGAAAATATCCAGTTTCCTGTTTGTTTGTTTGGTAGATACCATAGAATGGAACGGTGCACAAGAGTGACATGTAGCTTCCTTGTCTAAGGCTGTGTTCATGAGATATATCAGCACTTCCTTGATGGTTGAAGGACTCCACTTCCTCTAGCCTCACAACGCACCCAAGACATGGTGATATTATCTCATGATAACACACACACACTGTCGTGTATTACTGCTTCTAATGTAGTCATTAGGTTTATATTACGTTTATATGTAACACTCTATTGATTTAGATATTCGGGTTGGATACCTCGGAATCCTTATTGTGAAGCCAGTGGAACTCCAGCGTTTCCCCGACCCAGCGAGCGTTTGTCCCGGATAACCACTCCCGTGATGAGTTAGAACACTTTGAGTCATTTTTGTAATACAGTATTAACGTTTAGTTTTCACAAAATAACACCAATAAGATTGTCAGCTCAGCTGCTAGTGTGTAATAAACAAAACCTCAAACATCAGTGAATAGATACAGAGACAAGCGGTGGCACCAGCAATGGGTTACAATGAAAGCGCCAGTTAAAGTTTAAATAAAAAAACAAATAAATAAATTAAGACATGAAACAAAAATACATGTGGGTATATTTTAATCAAAAATCCATGCATCTATAATGCTGATTATGTATCCCTCACAGCTAATTATTTACAAATGAATCATTTCTATATTTCTTGAGTGCTAAGTAATGTGGTGTTATAGTTTCTTAATATATGAATGGATTTTAGAAATCATCTATGCTAGTCTGCCCTTCAAACAGTTTAAAACATAATTTAGATTTATATGGCAGTAATTTAAATACGTATGGGCTACCAAATGTATTTTTGTTTCATATCGTTATTAATGTATTTATTTATTTATTTGGTTAAACTGTAATCCAGCCTTACATTTTAGCTTCTTGAAGTTACCTTAGCGTGTCTATGTGTGAATTACTGACGGGTAATATTGAGATTTGATTACACTAGCAGATGAACTGATAATGTATGGATGTTATTTTGTGAAAACAATAAAATAATAATATAAAAAGCAACACTACAATATTTTATAAATAAATAAATAAAATAAACACCAAACTGTACCCCATTCGTTTAGTCTTAATATCATAACACATATACTTATTACAAATACGTACCTTATTTTATTTGTTGGTAAACGGTCTGGAACTGAAGTATTTTTTTTAAATACAGTGCTACTTGAGTATTTAAAATATGACGATCTTCAAAATTTAAATGTCAGCAACGATATGTTAATTAAAAAAGCACCTAACGCTGCTCGGAACTTTAGCATTTTTAAATCCTAACGGTCTCTGCTCAGCTGAGTGGAATGTTCAGGAGCCGGTTGCCTAGCAGCGTCTCCCCCTCTTCTCCCCCTCTTCTCTGCCCCGCCCTCTCTCCCTCTCTCGCTGCACAGGCTGGGAGTTCAGATTTAGCATCGTTATATTATATAGCGCAATTCTTTACTAACTTTTACAAATTAGTTTTTTTTAGAGGCTTCGTGTTTTTAAAATGGTTCAGGTGCAGCCCAGGCAGACTGACTGAACCATCATAAGGACCTTTCACACTGGACGCGGCGCGCGTGCCGCCTCCTTTTACACAATGAAAAACTAAACACATTGAGCGTGCTCAAGAGGACATGAAATACAGCGGATTACTCAGCTGTTTGGTTCTAGTTTTGTAAAATGAACAGGTGGTTATATTTATATAAAAACAACAAACAGTTCTACTAAATGGCCACACGATGGCAACATTGGATAAGGAATAGCGAGAGCTGCGTTCTGCCCGTCTGCATGAAGTTCAGGTTTTCTGCAAAGGAAGCCCCGCGACCCGACACCTCCCCACGTGAGTTTAATTATTTATTATTCAAACCAATATTATTTTAATCTACAAACAGTGACTGATAAAACAGCCTTTGTACAACAGTTATCCCGCGGTCTCCAGGTAAGGGAGCTGTGCGGGTGATGGAGTGCGCTGCACAATGGATTAACACTCCAATACACAAAAGAATATAAAGAATGCAGTGTTCAGCGCCAACTCTACCATTTAGTGTGTGGATAGATTGAAACCACATATGCTGAAGTAAAGATGTATGTGATCTCTATCTCACTGTTTGACAAATAAAAAATAAAAAATAAAAGCGTGTGTGCCGCTTATTTCCCTACAAGCCCTTGTCTTTAACAGCTGGACCACACAGACTCTTACGGGCGGGGGGGTTGCAACCGCACATCACTTTGCGCGTATCCTTTACTCATGTCTGTCCAACAGGAGTTCCCTGGCTGTAGTTTATGTGGCTGTTCTTTGATCTCATTCAGTGTTATAAGAGTGTGCAGCGCTAACTGCTAGTCTGTGATGGTTGATTCTAGTGTATGCAGAGCTGCTAGAATTTAATGGTTGATTCTAGTGTGTGCAGAGCTGCTAGTCTTTAATTCTAGTCTTTGATGGATTTGAAATCGGAAGCATTTAAACTAGAAAGGAAGGGGGGAGAAATCAACAAAAAAACAGAAGGGAGACCGCATCAAAACAAGAACAACAACTCAGGTAAGACAACCATTAAATGTATTTATCTAAATGCTAGAAGTATCAGAAACAAAATTCTAGAACTTGAAGCTACTGCACTAACAGGTAACTATGATGTGATAGGTGTTACAGAAACGTGGTTATCTGAGAGTGATGGGGACGAATATAATATTTGTGGGTATACACTGTATAGGAAAGACAGGCAGGACAGAAGAGGAGGAGGGGTAGCGCTATACATAAGAAACAGTCTTGAAGCCCAGGTGTTAAACCTGGACAAAGAAAATAAAACCGAATCAATATGGGTCAGAATGACAGACAAAAATTCAAAGGGCATAATAATAGGAGCATGCTATAGACCGCCAGATTCAGACGGTGAGCACAATAATCTGTTATACAATGACATTAGAAATGTGTGTAGCAAAGGAGAAGCCATACTAATGGGGGATTTCAACTTCCCCCAAATAAAATGGGAAAACCCGGTGGGTAGCGCGAAGGATGAAATAGAAATGGTGGAAATGACAAATGACTGCTTCCTAACACAATTTGTGAAGGCACCCACTAGAGGGGAGGCATGCCTTGATTTAGTCTTTTCAAATAACGAAGATAGAATAACTAAAACAGAGGTCAGAGAACCACTGGCAAATTCAGACCATAACATGGTGTCATTTGAAGTGTTTTTTAAATCCCCAAAAGTAAAGACTAAAGCTAAGGTTTACAATTTTAGAAAAGCAAACTATGAAGGCATGAAACAGAGACTAACAGAAGTAGATTGGAGTAAAATAGAGAAAACACCCACAGAAGAAGGATGGTTGTTCTTCAAAAATGTAGTACTAGAGGCGCAAAACAATTACATCCCTAAAGTAGACAAATCTAAATGTAAAACTAAATTGCCAAAATGGTTTAATAGATCAATTAAAAAAAATATTCAGCGAAAAAAGGCACTTTACAGAGCATTAAAAAAGGACCAAAAAGAAAGTACGCAGAAAGAGTACACGGAACTGCAAACGCAAGTCAAAAAGGAAGTTAGAAAGGCCAAGAGAGAAATAGAAATGAACATTGCTAAGGGAGCTAAAACCAATTCCAAAATGTTTTTCCAATATTACAACAGCAAGAGAACATTCAAAGAGGAGATTAAATGTTTAAGAGATACAAATGGCAAAATCGTAGATGAAGAAAAAAAAATAGCAAATATATTAAATGATTACTTTTCACAAGTTTTTACAAAGGAAGATACTGACAACATGCCCCACATGTCAACCAGTTCCTATCCAGTTTTAAATAACTTTAGCATAACTGAGGCAGAAGTGTTAAAGGGACTAGGAGCTCTTAAAATAAACAAATCCCCTGGGCCGGATGAGATCCTCCCAGTAGTACTCAAAGAAATGAAAGAAGTAATTTACAAACCGCTAACCAAGATCATGCAGCAGTCTCTTGACACAGGGGTGGTACCGACAGACTGGAAAATTGCAAACGTAATACCAATCCACAAAAAGGGAAACAAAACTGAACCAGGTAACTACAGACCAGTAAGCCTGACTTCTATTATATGCAAACTTATGGAAACTATAATAAGATCCAAAATGGAAAATTACCTATATGGTAACAGGGTACTGGGAGACAGTCAACATGGTTTTAGGAAAGGGAGATCGTGCCTAACTAACTTGCTTGATTTTTTTGAGGATGCAACATCCATAATGGATAATTGCAAAGCATATGACATGGTTTATTTAGATTTCCAGAAAGCTTTTGACAAAGTCCCGCACAAAAGATTAATTCTCAAACTGAACGCAGTTGGGATTCAAGGAAACGCATGTACATGGATTAGGGAGTGGTTAACATGTAGAAAACAGAAAGTACTGATTAGAGGAAAAACCTCAGAATGGAGTGTGGTAACCAGCGGTGTACCACAGGGATCAGTATTAGGTCCTCTGCTATTCCTAATCTACATTAATGATTTAGATTCTGGTATAGTAAGCAAACTTGTTAAATTTGCAGACGACACAAAAGTAGGAGGAGTGGCAAACACTGTTGCAGCAGCAAAGGTCATTCAAAATGATCTAGACAAGATTCAGAACTGGGCAGACACATGGCAAATGACATTTAATAGAGAAAAGTGTAAGGTACTGCACGCAGGAAATAAAAATGTACATTATAAATATCATATGGGAGATATTGAAATTGGAGAAGGAATCTATGAAAAAGACCTAGGAGTTTTTGTTGACTCAGAAATGTCTTCATCTAGGCAATGTGGGGAAGCTATAAAAAAGGCTAACAAGATGCTCGGATACATTGTGAAAAGTGTTGAATTTAAATCAAGGGAAGTAATGTTAAAACTGTACAATGCACTTGTAAGACCTCATCTTGAATATTGTGTGCAGTTCTGGTCACCTCGCTATAAAAAAGATATTGCTGCTCTAGAAAGAGTGCAAAGAAGAGCGACCAGAATTATTCCGGGCTTAAAAGGCATGTCATATGCAGACAGGCTAAAAGAATTGAATCTGTTCAGTCTTGAACAAAGAAGACTACGTGGCGACCTAATTCAAGCATTCAAAATTCTAAAAGGTATTGACAGTGTCGACCCAAGGGACTTTTTCAGCCTGAAAAAAGAAACAAGGACCAGGGGTCACAAATGGAGTTTAGAAAAAGGGGCATTCAGAACAGAAAATAGGAGACACTTTTTTACACAGAGAATTGTGAGGGTCTGGAATCAACTCCCCAGTAATGTTGTTGAAGCTGACACCCTGGGATCCTTCAAGAAGCTGCTTGATGAGATTTTGGGATCAATAAGCTACTAACAACCAAACGAGCAAGATGGGCCGAATGGCCTCCTCTCGTTTGTAAACTTTCTTATGTTCTTATGTTCTTATGAATACTCATTTTGGATTGATGTGAATACTCATTGTGTAGGGAATGATACCTGATGTTCCAGGGATAGCCTCTTGTGTTTCCACTACAACACTATCACTATCAATAGCATCTTCCACTACTGGAAGCACATTTGCTATCCTTGACTTTATTAGACTGTAAATCTGGGACAGAGGTTGTGTAGGCTCGCCAGCTGAATGCTGCAGGCATTGCTTTGTAATAGCACTGTGTGTTTCTGCTTTCAGCCTCTTGCACAGATAGTGGTGTAGTGCACAGCACATATGGAAATCTGTTAAAGACAGTGTAATTCTGGGATTTTAAAATGGCATCAGAACTACATTTCCCAGTGCCCAGTGCTCCTAATGAAGCCAGCAATGAGAACCATGTGGGTCAACTGCAACGAACCTGTGGATTTAGTACAGAGCTGCATACTAAGCTGCGGACCAGCTAATCATAATCTACTCCAAACAAAAGATGCAGGCATTGTTGCTAAAAATCCCATTTCCAAGTATTGAAAATGCCTGTTCTGTCTTCTATTCCCAATTCTGCAGTTTATAAATCCTCCACCCCTGATTCTAACTTCCATGCAGTCGTGTGAGATTGCTGTTTAAAATCTCACAGCCTTGCAATCTAAAACACTACAAATAATAACGATTTGAAACTACAGATCGATAAAATATCTAACAAGAGTGCATTTCCCACAATAATAAATAATAAAAAGTTTCAACAAACTTATAACGGCAGGGAACATTTTACAGGATAGTGTACAACTGAAATGGGCTTTAAAGCAACATCAAGTTAAATATGTAAAAACTATTTTTATAAACCACAGAGCTATATAAAACTTACATAGCTAAACAAAATATATGTTTGATTGTACATGGATGGCTTATATGAGCAGACAGCAGTTTAAAAAGCTGCTCCAATCAGGGTATATATAAGAAATGTAGAAACATCATGGACATCACAGTATTTATTACTGGATTTTTAAAATGAAATCCTTGATTGACAAGACACTGAACATCATTTAAAATAGCATTTAAAAAGGGCAGCAAAGCGTTTTTAATATAGATTTTATTTTCTTTAGTAGTCTCGTTGTCAATCAATAAATTGATATTAAAAACACAGGAGCCTATGTTTGTTAATAGAGTACCCAAGAGAGAAAGGGCAATATTAAACACATCCTGAGCAGAAATCACCTCATGGAGAAACAATGGTATGCAGCCCATTCCATTCCTAAAAGCTCTCTGGTGCCCCTGCTGGAAACAGTATTGACTTTACACTTCAAGCTGCCCTCATGATAACTGCGGTATACTGTGCTTTGACTTGAGCTAGTGCAGACTTGCGTTGTATCGGGGAAGTTTCCACAGAAGCAACTGCAAGAGGCTGAGCAATGAGAAAAGAAAGAGAAACATGCATTCATAATAACAATCTGTTTAATATTACTAATGTGACAGAACACAATCCAAATGCACAAACATGGGGAATACAGGATGTACTCGTTCATGTTTGTGGATCGTGAGCTTTTGATCTGAACAGATTGTGATCAGGGGTGACCAGCGTCGTAACCAGAGCTGATTCTCCGAGGTCACACTGAGGTTTCAAGCTCTAGCTGCAGTATGTATAGGACTGCTTGGTATTTACTATTCAACCTCCAAATCTGTGATACATGGTAAACCAACAGAGAAAATGAAGAAGTCTTTTGTAGTTTTGCAGAATTTTTACATGAGCCTCAGCAGATGCAAAAAAATAAAAAATAAAAGCAGCGCGGACTCGACCCCGGTGTCCTCATAGCTAGTTAAGGCCATGGGGGTGACCCTGTTTATCCAGCAGGTTTATTCTTTTGTTTTCAGTAAATATTTCAGTATTTAGTCAAATATCCTCCTGTTGTTCAGGTGTCTACAATTCTGAGAAAGTTCAAGTCCTGTAAGAGCCAGCAGCTGACTTAACTTCTTCACACATTAAGTGCAGGGAAAGGATTACACACCTGTGTGAATTTTATGGTGTCTTTTAAGGTCTCCTAACTGACTGAATCTCTTCCCACAAACAGCACAGTGATGAGGTTTCTCTCCTGTGTGAATTTTATAGTGTCTTTTAAGGTCTCCTAACTGGCTGAATCTCTTCCCACAAACAGCACAGTGATGAGGTTTCTCTCCTGTGTGAATGCGCTGGTGGATTTTAAGGTTTCCTAACTGGGTGAATCTCTTCCCACAAACAGCACAGTTATAAGGTTTCTCTCCTGTGTGAATGCGCTGGTGGACTTTAAGGTTTCCTAAGTGATTGAATGTCTTCTCACACTCAGAACAGTGATAAGGATTCTCTCCTGTGTGAATGCGCTGTTGTGAATGAAGATTTCCTAACTGTGTGAAACTCTTATCACTGTACTGTATATGGGAAGATTGCTCTCCTGTGTGACTACGCTGGTGTCTTTTAAGCAGTGAATTATGACTGAAGCTCTTCCCACAATCAGCCCTGGAAAATGTAGTCTCTCCTGTGTGATTTCCCTTGTAAGTTTCAGGAACGTCTAATTGACAGGAACTCTTCCCACCTTTAATAGAATGAGGCAAGGTCTTCAAGTTGCCTTGGGTTTCAGAACTATTAAAACATGCAGAATGTGGCGTCTCTCTACTCTCCACTGTAAGTAGGTGTCTGTCTTGTAAAGAAAGGATTTTAACTGAGTGAGTTCTCCATGTCTTCACATGTTCTTCTTGGGGTGTCGTCTCTCTGAGTTTCTTGTGCTGTGGTTTGCCACTAGAAGGATTTTTGCACTGGGGTGACGGAGTGGATTCACGTTCTCCTTCATCTACTTTAGAAGATGCTAAAGAAAGAGAGAGAAAGGTTATTGTACAGCATTCTTCCACATGCACTGTTCTGCAGGGCTTCATGTCATAAACATGACAACTAGAGTGAACTCTGATGACCATGTATGGAGAGAATACAGTCAGACCCACTTCATATCACTCCTGTTCATCTCAGCCTCCATTTACTATCAGCATATTCAGGAATGTAGATCAAAGCTGGGAGCCGGGAAAAATCCATGGCTATGTCAACTTTCCTGACTATTTTAATGAGATGTTCCTGGAAACACACCAACGCGTCATCTCGGTGTTGTGTCTGTGTGTTGAACACAAGCGAACAAGCAGTTCAGTGATTGGCTGCTTGAGATGAGGCAGATTCTTTTACCAGCTAGTGTCCCGCCAGTGTCAGTCACAGCAAGAATGATGTCAGCATGTTAGTGACGTGGAAAATGAAAATCCACCTGCTTTTAGACTGTTTAAACTGGAATATTGAAAAATCCTGACTCTATATAACCAAGTTATTTACTACCTGCATGGTGATAGTATTGCTATTTATGTAAGATTTGAAATAGTTTTTTGATAATTAATATTTGCTGTCCTTCTAAAAACAGAAATCCCATTTGCAATCCCACGCACTGCACCTGGCCTTTTTATTCTGCCTGTATTGAAGACAGACGACATGTAGAACTATGCAGGGCTGCAGGGGGGTTGTTTTTCCACAACAAATTTCTCTGTTTATGATTTTTGTGTAAAATATCTGTAGTGCACAGATCTGGTAAAACCACAATTCCCCCTCACACCTGAAACTGATTCGCTTGTCTGCTGTACAGAACCCCTCCACACACGTACTTACTGTACTGTGACAATAATAACACAGCAATGCTTACTGTGAGACGCACAAGAGGGAAATGAGGCGCTGCGAGCAAACATTACAGTCCCTGGGATAGCTGTAGTGAGATGAGCATTTAAAAATGATACTATTTGAATAGTGTGAGAAATACAATAAGACTGTTGGTTTTCAATCTCATAGAATATGGGTTCACTCTCATTTTGTCGATGCTGCTGCAGACTCTGCACAGAAATTCTCTATTGAAATGTTTCTTCTGGGGACGCTAAGCAACTCGACTGGATGTGACATCACCCAGTGATGGGACATGTGATCCCTGCAGCTCTGTAAAGCTGTGGGAGCAGCACAACTGCAAACAGGCTACCAGAAATGGGGTGTCAAGGGGTGTCCAAAGCTGGCTGTTCCACTCCTTGAACCAATTAACCATCCATCCAGGCACAGGAGCAGCACTTTATAGAAGTGAATGTGTTCAATGTGGAGTGGAATGGCCTGCAGGAACGTGATTGGATATCGCTGATCTAACAGCATTCTAAAGAGGCGGGGCAGTGGCTGCACATCTAGCAGCTGCCTCAGGAGCGAGCACAGTTATGTCCTTGTTGACAGAGTGGTTGGGCAGCTCCCCCTGGTTAAAATATGAATGTGAAGCACGCTGCTGGTGTTCAGCAGCAGGCTCTGCAAGATGAATAGGCAGCTCAGTGCTGCTTGTTTTGTAGGGTTACCTCTAAATCCCAGTTCACATTCAGATGGAGAATCATCACACAGGCTGGATCCCAGCTTCTTGTTCTCCTGAAGTGTACAGGCATTATTTTCAGCAGGAAGTTCCTCTGTGATGGAGACACATTCCTGCTCTATGAACTCTGCTTTGACAGGAACACATTCCTGTTCAGGGACCTCTTCATCTTTAACAAACGGCAGCTCTGTAACCTGCATTAGACTTGCACAGCACTCCTGCTCAAAGAACTCCTCTTGTGTGGAAACTGCTTCTATCTTTGGCTCCTCCTGTGCTTCAGATTCAGGGATAGCGTGGCTCTCTCCGGGATCTGTGGGAAAACAAAGTTGTATAAAATTACAACTCTTTCTTACTAGCTCGGCTCCTCTAAAAGCCAGCCCCGTGTCAGAATGCTACTGAGAGATGTCTTTGGGTCTAAGAGGAGGTATTTCTCTTATTTATTTATTTTTAAATTAATACAGTGCTCCCAGTTAAATTTTCCCTCCAGCAGAAAACCCCACAACAGCTGAGGTGAACAGAGTGTGTCCTCTAATCCACAACCACGCCAATCACCTCTTCACACCCAGGAGCATGGCAGTGAGCTCCTAGGAGGACAAAGGCAGCCCTATAGTGTCTGCTAGAGCTCACTGGGAGTCTGCCCAATAGATACAAATCATGAATGACAGCCTATGGGATCTTGTACTTTTCCAAATACTACAGGATCCTGAGCTGGGAATTGGACTGGATCCAACATTCCTTCTAAAGTACTTGTGCTACAGGGGTGAGCAATGCCTTTAATTAAAGCTGGAATTAATGTTTTAAATATGAAAGAATAAAAGAACATTAACCCATTACCCTACCCACAATGCCATGGTTCATGCTTTTGCACTGATCAAATATTTATTTCAGCTCCTACCAACATTCTGCGTTGGCTGCTTTGATCAAGGATTGTACCAAAATAACCCCTCCTGCTGCTGTGCTCAATAACGTGCAGCTTGCATTTCAAGTGACTGTTCCTCAGTTATTTCATATAGGGGTGAGCTGGTTTAATAGATACATTCTGGTATTGATCCCATTCAAGTTATTCTACACTGCAATCATCAGGTAACATTGTGTTTGCGTTCCTATGAACAAAGTGAAGGAAAAGGCATTTTCATATGAACATCTTTTTATTCTACATCCTGTACAAAACAAGACTCCTGCTGGGCTTTCTCAGCTGCTGTACCTCACTGGAGCATTGCATCCACTTCTACCTGCCTGTCAATCACAATCATGAGCGCCGCTCTGTTCCAGTGCAAACATCCATTTCTCTACTGCAAACAGGCTTAGAAACCAAGCGGGGAGACTTGCAGTCTCAGCAAAGAGTCTGAGGAATGGCTTTTTGTTAACTCACATTGTATTGTGATAATGGCTTAGATGGAAACTGTCAACACAGAATACAAGTTTCAATGTGTCAGATACAATGAGCAGAAAAGGGGCTGCAGCAGGATAGCCTGCTTATTCTCCAAGCAGTTTCATTTAAACAAGTGATTTACAAAATTCTCACTTTTTCATGCCAGTGTCATGTGAACTGTAGATATAAATCCAATCACAGCCCTTACAGTATTAGAGTACATTTGTAATGGTGTGGCTATCCCTGTTGCATGCATCCTGTGCAAATTCATCTCTGCTCTTAAATAATAACCTGTATTAGTAAATGTCTGGGTTTGAAACAATAGGAGCGATCATTTCCTAATTCTGTTTACCATCAGCTCAACAAAGTACTTCATTTATTTTATGGTCAGAATTTTTCTAACAAACAAACTGCAGCATCACGCTGTTTTGAGCAAATGATAGATCTTAATAATAGACTAATACACTGTTATAGTATAATATATAGTGTAGCTCTATCCATTCTTAATGCACACTGTTATAGTATAGTATATACTGTAGCACTATCCATTCTTAATACACACTGTTATAGTATAATATATACTGTAGCACTATCCATTCTTAATACATTAAGGCAGGTTGCTGCTGCCGCTCCCTGTATTCACCCAGCTTCGTCTTGAAAGATCGCTGTAAATGAGTGTGGGGAACAATAAGGAAATAGGACTAACGCAAAAGAAGGAGCAGCGACTGAACCAAAGACAAACCCAGCACTGGAGCTGAATAAAAAGTACTTTTAGTTTCTAGAATACCTGTTTAAATATGAATTAGACTCGGTCTGATGCACTACGTTCTTATAATCTATAAAATAACACAATGCCTCAATTAGTCTCCTTATAACCAACATTAGCACAGAGCTGTGCCATTAACCGCGCTTATAATCAAACACTTTAAAACGTGTTTTAAGAGAAATACAAACCAATATCTTTCCAGTAGAAGCTGGTTTGAGGTGTTGGATTGACCGAGCAATACCAGGCAATAAAATCAATCTTACCGTGAAATATGAAAGCCTGTTTCATGTTTGTATCTGCAGTGTTTATACACCCTCGCACGGCTCTCAGCTCGCTCTCTGATATTTCCAATCTCAGCTTCAGACTTTCATTCTCTCTCCTCATTCCAGACATTTCCACTTGAAACTCAGTGAATTTGCTGCCGACAATTTTAGTAACCTCACCCAAGACGGAGTCCACAGCCGCTTTCACTGCGCGCTCGACGGGAGAGGCGAGCTGCTCTTGAAAGAGCGACACGGAGACGCTGACCTCCATCTGCACTGGTTTTAGTGGGAGCCTGGTCTAGCAGAATCCTCCGCTCATCCACAAACACCGCTTCGGTTTGTATTTAGTAAGATATATTTGTTTTATCTTATCCTTCCCATTCAAATATATCCATCACAAACAGACTTGGCAAGCAGTAGCGTCCGTACAGCTCTGCTGGAATTGAAACGCGTTTGTTTCTCAGTAAATAATCTCACTGAAAAGCTCAACCTGTCTGCAGAGACTGACGCGCTCCACTCTGTGTGAAATTCAACGGAGAAATGCGATGCTTTCCCTTTCCCGGAACTACGTGCAGGCAATAAACAAACACAAAACTCACAAATTATTAAAAATAAACATTTCAAGCCAAACTAAATAGTTTAAACAGCTTGAGACAGCGTCTAGTAAGATCAGCAGCGACCCCAGCCAGCCCTCTCTCTGTCCGGTGCCGAGGTGAGCGCGTCCCAGCCGAAGGCGTGCCTGGATGAATCGGCGCGTATCCTTGGCTGGCCTCCCTGTGGAAGCGAGGGCGGCTCGGCGCGGTTATGAAGCTGGATGGCAGGTTCTCCATGGCGGCTCGGCGCGGTTATGAAGCTGGATGGCAGGTTCTCCATGGCGGCTCGGCGCGGTTATGAAGCTGGATGGCAGGTTCTCCATGGCGGCTCGGCGCGGTTATGAAGCTGGATGGCAGGTTCTCCATGGCGGCTCGGCGCGGTTATGAAGCTGGATGGCAGGTTCTCCATGGCGGCTCGGCGCGGTTATGAAGCTGGATGGCAGGTTCTCCATGGCGGCTCGGCGCGGTTATGAAGCTGGATGGCAGGTTCTCCATGGCGGCTCGGCGCGGTTATGAAGCTGGATGGCAGGTTCTCCATGGCGGCTCTTTGCGCGCTGGCTTCTATGCAATGCTGACACCGCGCGGGATCCGGAATGGCGCCAGTTTCGAGTTCTCTAATGCGCGTGCTCAATTCCAAAGCCGCTGCTGCGGCGAGCGCGGGGTTTGAAAGCTGCTGAGGGTGTTACATCATCGGAAAGCAGTCGACAGCGCAGCTAGTTAACATTACCCAACAAGATGCTTTTGACAGCACATGTTAACTTGCGCGCTGGTTTTTAGAACATAAGAACATAAGAACATAAGAAAGTTTACAAATGAGAGGAGGCCATTTGGCCCATCTTGCTCGTTTTGTTGTTAGTAGCTTATTGATCCCAAAATCTCATCAAGCAGCTTCTTGAAGGATCCCAGGGTGTCAGCTTCAACAACATTACTGGGGAGTTGATTCCAGACCCTCACAATTCTCTGTGTAAAAAAGTGTCTCCTATTTTCTGTTCTGAATGCCCCTTTTGTCTAATCTCCATTTGTGACCCCTGGTCCTTGTTTCTTTTTTCAGGCTGAAAAAGTCCCTTGGGTCGACACTGTCAATACCTTTTAGAATTTTGAATGCTTGAATTAGGTCGCCACGTAGTCTTCTTTGTTCAAGACTGAACAGATTCAATTCTTTTAGCCTGTCTGCGTATGACATGCCTTTTAAACCCAGAATAATTCTGGTCGCTCTTCTTTGCACTCTTTCTACAGCACAATATCTTTTTTATAGCGAGGTGACCAGAACTGAACACAATATTCAAGATGAGGTCTTACTAGTGCATTGTACAGTTTTAACATTACTTCCCTTGATTTAAATTCAACACTTTTCACAATGTATCCGAGCATCTTGTTAGCCTTTTTTATAGCTTCCCCACATTGTCTAGATGAAGACATTTCTGAGTCAACAAAAACTCCTAGGTCTTTTTCATAGATTCCTTCTCCAATTTCAGTATCTCCCATATGATATTTATAATGTACATTTTTATTTCCTGCGTGCAGTACCTTACACTTTTCTCTATTAAATGTCATTTGCCATGTGTCTGCCCAGTTCTGAATCTTGTCTAGATCATTTTGAATGACCTTTGCTGCTGCAACAGTGTTTGCCACTCCTCCTACTTTTGTGTCGTCTGCAAATTTAACAAGTTTGCTTACTATACCAGAATCTAAATCATTAATGTAGATTAGGAATAGCAGAGGACCTAATACTGATCCCTGTGGTACACCGCTGGTTACCACACTCCATTCTGAGGTTTTTCCTCTAATCAGTACTTTCTGTTTTCTACATGTTAACCACTCCCTAATCCATGTACATGTGTTTCCTTGAATCCCAACTGCGTTCAGTTTGAGAATTAATCTTTTGTGCGGGACTTTGTCAAAAGCTTTCTGGAAATCTAAATAAACCATGTCATATGCTTTGCAATTATCCATTATGGATGTTGCATCCTCAAAAAAAATCAAGCAAGTTAGTTAGACATGATCTCCCTTTCCTAAAACCATGTTGACTGTCTCCCAGGACCCTGTTACCATATAGGTATTTTCCATTTTGGATCTTATTATAGTTTCCATAAGTTTGCATATAATAGAAGTCAGGCTTACTGGTCTGTAGTTACCTGGTTCAGTTTTGTTTCCCTTTTTGTGGATCGGTATTACGTTTGCAATTTTCCAGTCTGTCGGTACCACCCCTGTGTCAAGAGACTGCTGCATGATCTTGGTTAGCGGTTTGTAAATTACTTCTTTCATTTCTTTGAGTACTACTGGGAGGATCTCATCCGGCCCAGGGGATTTGTTTATTTTAAGAGCTCCTAGTCCCTTTAACACTTCTGCCTCAGTTATGCTAAAGTTATTTAAAACTGGATAGGAACTGGATGACATGTGGGGCATGTTGTCAGTATCTTCCTTTGTAAAAACTTGTGAAAAGTAATCATTTAACATATTTGCTATTTTTTTTTTCTTCCTCTACGATTTTGCCATTTGTATCTCTTAAACATTTAATCTCCTCTTTGAATGTTCTCTTGCTGTTGTAATATTGGAAAAACATTTTGGAATTGGTTTTAGCTCCCTTAGCAATGTTCATTTCTATTTCTCTCTTGGCCTTTCTAACTTCCTTTTTGACTTGCGTTTGCAGTTCTGTGTACTCTTTCTGCGTACTTTCTTTTTGGTCCTTTTTTAATGCTCTGTAAAGTGCCTTTTTTTTTTTTCGCTGAATATTTTTTTTAATTGATCTATTAAACCATTTTGGCAATTTAGTTTTACATTTAGATTTGTCTACTTTAGGGATATAATTGTTTTGCGCCTCTAGTACTACATTTTTGAAGAACAACCATCCTTCTTCTGTGGGTGTTTTCTCTATTTTACTCCAATCTACTTCTGTTAGTCTCTGTTTCATACCTTCATAGTTTGCTTTTCTAAAATTGTAAACCTTAGCTTTAGTCTTTACTTTTGGGGTTTTAAAAAACACTTCAAATGAGACCATGTTGTGGTCTGAGTTTGCCAGTGGTTCTCTGACCTCTGTTTTAGTTATTCTATCTTCGTTATTTGAAAAGACTAAATCAAGGCATGCCTCCCCTCTAGTGGGTGCCTTCACAAATTGTGTTAGGAAGCAGTCATTTGTCATTTCCACCATTTCTATTTCATCCTTCGCGCTACCCACCGGGTTTTCCCATTTTATTTGGGGGAAGTTGAAATCCCCCATTAGTATGGCTTCTCCTTTGCTACACACATTTCTAATGTCATTGTATAACAGATTATTTTGCTCACCGTCTGAATCTGGCGGTCTATAGCATGCTCCTATTATTATGCCTTTTGAATTTTTGTCTGTTATTCTGACCCATATTGATTCTGTTTTATTTTCTTTGTCCAGGTTTAACACCTGGGCTTCAAGACTGTTTCTTATGTATAGCGCTACCCCTCCTCCTCTTCTGTCCTGCCTGTCTTTCCTATACAGTGTATACCCACAAATATTATATTCGTCCCCATCACTCTCAGACAACCACGTTTCTGTAACACCTATCACATCATAGTTACCTGTTAGTGCAGTAGCTTCAAGTTCTAGAATTTTGTTTCTGATACTTCTAGCATTTAGATAAATACATTTAATGGTTGTCTTACCTGAGTTGTTGTTCTTGTTTTGATGCGGTCTCCCTTCTGTTTTTTTGTTGATTTCTCCCCCCTTCCTTTCTAGTTTAAATGCTTCTGAACCTGCTCGAGGATCTTTTCTCCGAGTAGACTGGTTCCCTTGTTATTTAAATGCAGTCCATCCCGTCTATACAGATAGTCCTCGTTGTAGAATGTGGTCCAATGATCAAGATAGGTGAAGCCTTCCCGTGTGCACCATGTCTTCAGCCATGCGTTTTGATTAATTATTTCCAGCTGTCCATATGGTCCTTTGCAAGGTGCGGGTAGTATACCAGAAAATACCACAGTTTTGGTTTTCTCTTTTAATTTCCTTCCTAGCTCTCTGAATTTGTTTTGCAGGGATTTTGGTCTGTCTCTTCCAATGTTGTTTGTACCGATGTGGATGACTACTACCGGGTCGTCTCCTGTTCGTTCTAGGAGCCTGTCCACGTTCTCAGTGATGTGCTTGACCGAGGCTCCCGGAAGGCAGCACACTGTTGTAGTAAGGGGGTCCAAACTGCGAATTGAACTTGCTGTGTTTCTCAATATGGAGTCCCCAACAATCATGACCTCCCTTCTTTTTGCTGTCTGGTCACCACTGTCAATAGGGTCCTGGATGTTGTTCCTTTCATTCTCTTGTTGTTGGTTCTGCTCATCAAAATTCTGAAGTGACTCAAATCTGTTGGTTGTTTTGATTTCTGGTGGTTGTGTTTGACGAAGTTTCTTTTTTTTCCCTGCTTCTGCCTACCTGAACCCAGCTGTTCTGACCTTCTATCTCCCTGGTGGCTTTCAGTCTGTTAGGGGTGATGCAGACTTCCATGAATTGTGGGTGTGCCAGTTCCTCAAGATCCTGTTGCTGTCTCACTTCTTCCAGCTCCATTTCTAGCATACTTACTAGTTTATGCAAATCCTGGATCGCGTGGCACTTTACGCACACTTGGTTTAGCTCCGCTGGGTTTTCTCGGATTTCCCACATCAAGCAGGTGTCACAGATTACTGGCTTGAAGACCATGTTGAGGTTTTTTTTTTTGAAGTTTAGTTTCTTCTGCAGCTGTCAACCTGCTTTCAAACTGCTTCTAAACTGCTCTGTACTTTTCCACGCCTGTACTTCTCCCACTCGCCAAAAACTGTCGCTTCCACTCGCTGTACTCATGCGTTTAGTACCGTCCTAGTAACCGCAGGATCATCCCCGGGCAGTTGCGCTCCCTTCAGTTCTTGCAATTGAATAGTAGTGACGTAGTATTGCCAAAAGCATCACGTCTAAAGCGTCAAGATTTCGGTTAGCAAGGTTTGGGAGGTGGGGGTTGGAATTTTATTGAGAGGATTGCGAGGGGAGGGAGGTTGGAATTTTATTGAGTAGAGTGGGGAAGGGGGAGGTTGGACCTGAAAAATAGTAGAGTGGGAAGGAGGGAGGTTGGAATTTTTATTGAGAGGATTGCGGAGAGATGTAGTGTGAGACGAGCTAGAAAATGGAGAAGACGCTATCAAACCCAGTTCGAGAAGCAGCAGATCGATTGGAGAGCACAGCAGCAACAGCTCAGCCTCCTTCACTGACAAGCCAGGCCAGAAACCTTATAGACGGTACATTTGACATTTAAAACACAGCTGTTTTTATAAGATTTTCCCTGCATTTACCTGAACAGTTTCCCTCCCTTTTTTCAGGCATTGGCCTGTGCCCTGGTTCTTTTCCAGTATCAGTTTATAGTCGTTGGAAGTGGTTATTTCAGGTTCAGTAGACAATTTCTTTATGTCATTTTTTAATGTTTATTTTGCTTTGCTTATCTAGTCGAAGTTTCAAGGATATTTGCACATTATCGAGAATCACCTTCTAAAAGAAGACGATTTTTTCCTCTCACTACTAGTCAGCATCGTCGTGTTGGTGTAACATACACCCACAATTTCTGCTGTCTGAGTGGCAAAACAGACTGCATCGTCCCCAGCAGAACTCAGAAAGATGCGCACAGTGTGGCAGGACTGGAGGAGAAAAGGATTACTTTTCAAAGTACATGTCGGTTTACAGCTGTCTAAAATGTTTTTCAACACGAGTAGAATATATGAAAACTGATTAAATAAAAATACGAGGGTGAGTTAAAAGGCATGTAGGTTACGTTATATTTAATAAAACAAACATGGTTGTTCATATGTATGTATTCACATTTTTAAACATATGTTCCAAGTTATTTGTTTTCTAAATACTTTTCTTCCTCAGTGTATAATACTATTGTCTGCTAACGTATCATATATATATATATATATATATATATATACACACACACACACACACACACACACATATATACTATATATATATATATATAATATATATATATATAAGGTTCCACTGTCGTCGGGACTTCTTAAATGACAGCAGCCCTGAAGAATTTAAAAGGTTCATAATGAAATATTTTCCAAGATTAAATGAGTGTGGAGGCTTTGAAATTTTTAAAGATTCGGGCATGTGTGTTGACACACAACTGACACTAAGGCACGTGATTCCGTGCCCAAATGAAGGCTACTCTACAAGATACCTTCGAAATCCAAAGACCCAAATTGGATCTGCCAATCATATATATATATATATATATATATATATATATATATATATATATATATATATATATATATATAGACCACTACAAAAAGGACTTAATATGGAAAAAGTGACAGCTTATTGATTTCTTGTTATATAGTCTCAGTGTGTTCATAAAACGACGTCAGTAAGAAGTTTACATGTATTTAGCATTTTTATTTAGGGGGATTTGAAATCTGATATGATAATTTGTCTTTTTAAATATGCATAGACTTCAGCAATAGTGTACCACTGAACTTGCGGTGAACAACGTTATAACTGATTAATTTCACAGGTTCCTGGAATTAATTTATCTGGTGCAGCATCAGTGAAGTGTATCCTATGCAAGAAAGACTTCTCCTTTTCTGAAATAAAGAGTCACAGCGACAACTGTAGCAGGTATGAATTTTTTCTTGATGTATTTATTGAAGGTTAACAAATGTATAAACATTTTACTTTAGTTTAAATCAGTGGTTTTAAACCTTTTTAACCCAAAGACCCACCAGCAAACGCTTTAACTTTGACTAATGAAAAATGGTCCTTTAGAAGTCTGTTTTGTATTGAGGGTGACCCGAAGTATGTGCAGCAGCAGCCTGATTGGAACATGAATAACCAAACTGTGGCTCAGAGCAACAAGGAACATTGTAGAAGTGACTCCAAGAAATGTTAGAATTATATGGTAATAATAGTTGTTAAATGTAAACTTGTATCAACCCATCTGAGCATACCTCAGGAACCCTAGTGGTCCCGACCCACAGATCCCACAGAACCACTGGTTTAAATTCAGATATCTTTGGTGTTTAATGTAGGTTTTAGGAAATGTTCATTCTACCTAATCCTAATAAGGGTACTGGTCTTCTTGAATATTTCATATATTGATTTATTATGGAATACAATATTTGTATTTGTATTGAATGGGACATCCCTTATAATACAGGGCTGTTGGGGTTTTATGCCAGACAATACAGGATTATCCAACATACTCTCCACACACATTGCCATGTTAAGCTAGTCTTGTGTGATATTTATGCCAGTTGTTCTTGGCATTATTTACATAGCACTGTTTTTTTCGCAAGGATTCTTCAAGTATTCTTCAAGTATTTACAAGCATTACTTTACTTTGTCAATTGGCCTACCTTCCACATACCACATTCACTAGATACCAGACTATGCCTACAGCAGGAAGATGGGGTGTAAACAGTTTTAAAATATATTTAACTTAAATTTATCTACCAGTCAAAGTTTTAGAACACCCCCATTTTTCCAGTTTTTATTGAAATTTAAGCAGTTCAAGTCCAGTGAATAACCTGAAATGGTACAAAGGTAAGCGGTAAACTGCCAGAGGTTAAAAAAAAAGTTTAGGTTACCAAAAACTGAAAAATAATGTACATTTCAGAGTTATACAAAAAGGTCTTTTTCAGGGAACAAGTAATGGGTTAACAACTTACAGCTGTTCTGCAGCAATGGAAGTAAATTAAGCCTTGAAAGTTGATGCTAACAATTCCTACAGGTGTTGACTACTTACAAACCCACTGTCTGTATAAAAGCAGTGTTGGAACAGACTGTGTTACTACAGCCTCTTAAGCATAATTTGGATGGTATTTTACTGCAGGAAGTAGTATATTGCTATCATATTGGCGAGAAAAAGGCAATTAACAAAAGAAGACAGACAGACCATTATAACCCTTAAAAGTGTAGGTCTTTCCTTTAGAGAAATTGCAAAGAAAGCCAAGGTATCAGTGAGTACAGTTTCCTACACCATCAAAAGGCACTTGGAAACTGGAGGAAACTTGACAGGAAGAGGTCTGGCAGACCCAAAGCCACAACAGAATCAGAAGACAAGTTTCTGAGAGTCAACAGCTTGCATGATAGGTGGCTCACAGGACAACAGTTTCAAGCACAGCTTAACACTGGTCGAAGTAAGCAAGTCTCAGTTTCAACTGTGAAGAGAAGACTTCGAGCTGCAGGTTTGACAGGTCGAGTGGCAGTAAAAAAGCCATTGCTAAGATGGCAAAATAAGAAAAAGAGGATTGCCTGGGCCATGAAGCACCACCAGTGGACTACTGAAGACTGGAAGAAGGTCTTATGGACCAATGAATCAAAATTTGAAATCTTCGGTTCATCACGCAGGGTTTTTGTACACCGTCAAGTAGGTGAAAAGATGGTTCCTCGGTGTGTGACACCAACTGTCAAACATGGAGGAGGAAGCGTGATGGTCTGGGGCTCTTTTGCTGGATCCAGAGTCGGCGACTTGCACAGTGAGTGGCACCCTGAACCGAAATGGCTACCACAGCATTTTGCAGCGCCATGCAATACCCTCTGGTATACGCTTAGTTGGTCAGGGGTTCATCCTACAGCAAGATAATGACCCCAAACATACCTCCAGGCTATGTCAGAACTACCTTAGAAGAAAACAACAAGACAGTAGGCTTCAAATCATGGAATGGCCAGCACAGTCTCCAGACTTAAACCCCATCGAGCTGGTTTGGGATGAACTGGACAAAAGGGTGAAAGCAAAGCAACCTACAAGTGCAACACGTTTGTGGGAACTTCTGCAACAGTGTTGGGAAGAACTTTCTGAACAATATGATTTCCATTGTAGAAAGAATGCCACAAGCGTGTTTGGCTGTTATATCTGCAAAAGGTGGCTACTTTGATGAGTCAAAAATTTAGATTAAATTTTGTTAAACAAGATTCATAAGAACATAAGAACATAAGAAAGTTTACAAACGAGAGGAGGCCATTTGGCCCATCTTGCTCGTTTGGTTGTTAGTAGCTTATTGATCCTAAAATCTCATCAAGCAGCTTCTTGAAGGATCCCAGGGTGTCAGCTTCAACAACATTACTGGGGAGTTGATTCCAGACCCTCACAATTCTCTGTGAATTCCATGATTTCTTTTTTATCTCCAATTGTTTATTTGTTCTATGCTTTAATTTCAGAGTACAATGAGACATTAAACTGCATACATTTCAATAAAAACTGGAAAAATGGAGGTGTTCTAAAACTTTTGACTGGTAGTGTACATTTTTAAGAGTACTCCTGATTCTCATTTACCTGATGATGTGTGGCACCTGCTTATGCATATGATCAGTCATCCTTAATTGCCTTTATGTTAGGACCAACATTGCCATTCACAACTTGTTGAGGTGCCATCAACAAGTGTGCCACGTGTGCAACAAAGCCTTCGTAATGTGCAACAGCCTCAAATAATCGAAGATACAGTTGACAAAGAGTTTGTTGTTGCCCAGGATGGTTTGTGAATTATTTAAGTTATTTTAGTGGTCTTTTGTATTTGTTGAGTAAAATCATGTCTTAACTTTCTATTATCAATTTGTATGTTTATTTTTAGAGTGGAAAACTGTATCTAGCCCCTCTGTAGCAGGTAACCTTTTCAGGAGATATTTGATGACACAGCAAGAAAATGAAAAGCCTCTGTCTATCAAAGTAGATTTGGGAGAGCCGAGAGAGAGCTGTTTTATCATTTACAAGATGTCTAAAGTTCGATGGGCTAGTCCTTTAACTTGCACACTGGAAGGTATTTCAAATTTGATAATAAAATTCATATTTTTTAGTTTTTAAGGCACATTTGCTCTGATAACAGTGTCATATTTTAATGTTATACATTTTATTTCCATAGGCGATGCAGCTGTGGGGGAAGGTGTACATCGTTTTATTTTCTCCATGATAATATCAAAGCTCCAGTATGGTTTTTATATTAACTTGGGTAAGCATATAATTAGCTGTAAATTAGGATTTTTAAATATATACATGTATATAAAAATGCAGTTTGTTTGAAAATATAGATGGAATTTACTTGTTTGTGGATATTACAGATAGTAATATACAATAATATACATCACATGATTTTGAAAAATATCAAATATCTGTTTCCTCACTGAGCCAGTGTGCTCCAGAGTTCAGCAGCTTGCAGATCTCTGCCCTCAGTATGCTGCGTGCAAATAGGAAGTCTTGGTTGTGGGATGGGAATATTGCTGTTTGGTGGGGAAAAACTATATCAATTGAATATTCCAAATTGTGGGTAAAATAATTGGGGACAGTAAAAAAAATAAGCAGTGGTATGTATTTTTAGTTATCTTCAGAGTTTTAACTGGATTGCATTTTGCCAAGTCTCAGTGTGATTTATTTATTAATCATTCATTCAGGATTCACTGGGAAAACATTGATATTTGAAGGAGAAACCAATCACCTAATTCCATCAACGTCCGAATTCCTTCTAGAGAGCGACTTGTTACAAGTTGCTGGACAAATGATTGGCCATTCTTTAATTCTGGTGGTCCATGCCTAGCTGGACTGAGTCCTGCAATCATACATGTTTTGCTGGGAGGTGCCCCAGACACAGCCACCATAGAAATTGGAGATTGCCCAGACATTGACATTAGAGAGACTATTACATTAGTATGTAACAGGATTTTCATTTGAAGTATGTGTGCACATGTTATCCTTAAAATTCATAACGTTTGACTTTGAGAAGTGTTGAAATATCTTTATGGTGCTTTGTGATTCACTTTGAAATGCATTACCCGCTGATGGTGTATGTGTGTTTGTACATCTGTTTTCTCTGTGTTCGATCTAAAGATCTCACGGAAGAAGAAAAGAATATCATTCTACAACTTGCAGTTAGCTGGGATCTTCTGGGGGTGACCAAGGAAAAATAGGCGCTGGCTGATGGAGAAACTACTCCTTCAAGCTGTAATAACTTTGATTGAAAAATGACATTAATTTAATCTCTGAATTGTTCTGGAAGGTTATTGGCAGAACAACAAGGCAGGTAAAGCAGCTGTGGACGGGTCTTAAAGAGACTTCAATTTGGCCTCTCCTAAAGGAAAGAGAAGATGTGGTTCCTTTACTATTTCCAAGGGCCTATGAATCTATCTACAGCTCTCAGGTATGTTACATTTTTTCACACTTGGATTGGAAATCTCAAATAAGTTATACCTGGATGTGTTTTCTTAGTTTAATAAAGTTTTTATAAAAAAAAAAAAAAATAAGGTAACTGTAAAGCTTGTCTATTAGCAAATATTAAAACCAATCACCTTGAAAGGGACTATGAGATGAAGCAGAATTAAAGACAGGTACTAAACCATTTCAATGTAGGAATTCAAAAGAAAAAAAAAGCCCAGTAAGATTCAGTAATCTGCTTCAATCTGCAGTTAACTGTTTGTCTTCACTGATTTTCTTTTTAAAGGTAATACTAGAAAGAATTACCTGTCCCACTCTCAGTGAGGAGGAGGAGGAGGAGGGGGGTGACGAGGATGAAGATGATGAGTGTTCTGTGGAGATGAACTGTCGTATAACAGAGTTCTTTAGGAGGTTTATTGAGATCAGTAAAATTCAGCGTAGTATAGTGTAGAATTAGATTTTTAACCATATCATCAATTCTGTACAGGAAATGTTGTAAGCATTCTTTTAAAACAAGAAAGTGTGCATGTGTTTAAATGCAAAGCATGATTAAATGTAGGCTTAATGTAGGCATTAAAACACCGCTCCTCAGTTCATTCGCTCACACTCTGTATGTTATAATTGGCAAAAATGAAACTCTTTTTATGTCACGACCACAAATTGTGTCACAAATTATGTCTGCGTGGCAATCATGATATTGAGCAGGTTGTACTGTTATTTTTAAGCTAGTGAGGCAAACTGATAACTTGCTTGAAACAGAAGCAGACTGGACACTACTTGGAGTACTCAGCTTTTCAGAAAGATCTGCTTTGCTGTATAAATACTGTGGACACCGGATTTTATCTCATAAGAACAGAAGTCTTGGGTTTTGGGTCAGTTCTGTTTTTTCATTCCAATTCATGAAGTTGTATTCAGTATTTGTTTGCTCAATAAAGCTTTTGTTTTAAATTGATTGGAATTGATTAAAAATGGAATTGGGATTGTAAAAATGAAATTGACCTTCCATTTTTTACAAAATACTCATAAAAATAAAGTAATCTCCTGTTTTTGCGATAATAAAAACCACGTTGTTATAACAACGTACTCACCTAATTTTGTTTACTTCCGTGTGGCACCAATACGCTTCCATATATATCAATCCACTCAAACCTGCTCAATATCACTCCTGTTAATGCCAGACTCTGCTTATTAGCATCAAACAGACTGTGGTAAATATTTATTTTTGAATGCACACGAATGTCATGCCTGTAATGGCTGCGATAAACTAATGTTTAGTGAAGTCATGACCTGAGCAAGAACGAAGTTCAGATATTTTAAATTCTAAATAGTTGTGACCTGTCAGTTTTTTTTTTCTATACAAAATGGATTACCTGAGTAGGATCTTCTCTGGCCCATTTGTATCTCAGCCATAACTGGACTGGAGTCTGGTTACCTTCTGTTCTCAGTTTGTGATTATTCCAGCCCTTTTGAAGAAACTGAGGTGCTTCTGGATTTGCGGAAGTAAAGTCCAATGCAGTGCATAAAGATGTATTTCATTGTCTGGATTGAGCAGTCCCTCAGACTCCAGATTGTAGAAGATCTGATAGAACAGATCCAGGACATGACTAAAAACGTCCTTCCATAACCGTTCAATTCTAAAAATAAAAAAGTATAATAATAACAAAAACATAACTAAGACCTCTCTTTTGTTGATATGTACAATTTATATTTTCCTTACTTCTTCAGTATTTCAGTTAAAGTGGTAGATCCTCACGATTTCTTACAGCTATTCTCGCAACAAAAAAAAACATGCCCACCATGTGAATTAAAAGGGCCTGAATTATTCAATCTACTTCAGCTTAACAGCTTTAAGATACCGAAGGCGTCAGTTAAATTGATAATACAGTACCACAGACAAGGAGCATCACCCACCTTGTGTAATATTAAATTCATATTTACCTCTGATTGTGCACACTTCGTCCAGCGATGTGTGAACTTCTGTACTCCCCTCTGCTGTTCACCATGAAGTGTGCCACGTCTACATTTTCCCCACCTTTATCTGATCTCACCTTGGAAGGTAAGCCATACTGATCCACAGCTGCTATGAGTGTTCAAGCACAGTTGAGGCTTGGTTGTTGGTGACAGCTTTAAGGTAAACATCAATCCCTCCATGAATGACTATACGCCACTTGTACAACAAAGAGATATTTCAAAACAGGCATAGCTCACTATGATTCAGGCATTTCATAGCTATTGCTAAAAGTAATAAGGGTTTCTGAAACTTTAAAATCATTGTATTAGTACAGTACAAGGTGAGCTCCTGTTTTCTTTATTTGGGGCAGTGGTTTATAACCCCTTTAGGACTGCAATACAGGAAGTTTTAAAGATCTTAATTTTTCACCATAAAATGACATTTAAAACAAGGCCAATATTACACAATATTTCAAAACAAGATCTTCACTTTTTAAAAAATGCATGAAGGCATGTCACTCAATTTGAATTTGTTTTTGAGGGTTTCAATGTGGGACTGCCAGGTGAAATGCAACTACAAGGGTAGCAAATTCAAGACAAACATGGTACCTAATGAGTTTGTGGTTTCCATCGATATGCCACAGACAGTTAGGAGCTGGCTCTGAGTATTTTCTCCGTCACACTGTGTGCATCGATAGAGTGGCATCAGTATACCTTCTGGATTGTGTGTAGTGTTTATATATTTTTTGTAATGCTGTCTCTGCCAGTTTGTAAGCCTTGTATTTCAACCATTGAGGTAGTGACTTCATATGTGCAGGGTTAGAAACCCTTCATGCTAAATGTGTTCTGATATTTCCCTTTTGAAGACTGCTGCATAGGTACAATTTCAACTATTGTCCCGCAGTCTGGTACACTGTGTTCAGTTCCACTACTATCCAGTAAAAATGAATGGCTGTAAATTCTGCATGTATCAGATACAGATCTCATGCTTTCACTTGGGCTCTTTCGTACTACACAATTGTATTTGAGGATTTACTGTGTTAGTGATGCCCGGTGAACATATAACTGTTTCAGTGCTACACTGTTAAACTTTCATCCTTCAGTTTTAGTTCATGTATTATTAAACAATACATCTGCTGTGACAAATCCTTTAGACTGGGGGATGCTTTGTGTTCAAACTCCCTGTTCTAATGAGATTTTTCTCCTACTAGGCAACTGCTGCTGACAATAGCATCTGGAAAGTAGTGTTCCATCTCCCAGCAAATAGAAAGCAGGCTATGACTATTGCTCAGGCCATGACAAATGGCTATGGCATAAACACTACACCAACTCGAATTCTGGTTAGAGCTGCATACAACTCGCCTGTAAAATGCTTCTGTGCTTTCAGAACCATGTATTGACCTGATGTATTGTCTCTGTAGGTGATCAGCTATTCAGGCATCAGAAGCAGGCTTGACCATGAAGGATGTTGACACCATGGTTGTGGTGGTTAACTTCTGTCTTGCAGTTTCTCCATAAAGATGATTGGTAACTCCTGCAGACCAAACATTTTATGTAATGGCTGTCATCTGAGATTGGCAAAAGGTTGCATGAAGTGGTATTGGAGCTATAATCGGTTTCCTTAACCTGGATCCAAATGTTTCAGATTACTTCACCAATGGAGCTATGGCAGCTGTTGCTGTGAAAGTGGAATCTGTCCCCAGCTTGTCTCCAAGCCAATTAACTAAGGGATCCTAGTTGCTGGCCTCTCCAGTCTGATGTTATCAATGCAGTTTTCTACTTAAATGTCAACTCCTGTGGAACAGCTAAAAGGGTTAGTATTGACACATTTAAAAATCATATTTGAGGAAGTTTTGACAAGGGGTGGCCACAACACCCTAAATCAAGGGATAGGATTGGGGGAGGGCTGAATTACTTGCATGATTCATGGGTACCTGTCACCTGGAAAATTGTATTGAACTGCTTGTCCAATTGATAAAGGTTCTGTCACATGATATTGCATTAAAAGGAGTGCACTAACTAAGGATGATTTCGTGGTTAGTACGGAGGATGGTATTAAACTAGTACATGAGTTCATACCAATTGCAGCTCAAGAGTCGGCAGCTGCATATTCAAATGTATTTGCAACAAACCCAAAATAACTGCTAGAGGTTACTAAAACGATACTAAGTTGGTTTAGCAGTTTCTATAGATAGACTTGTGGTATTGTGCTAAGTGGAACAAATATAAAAAATCCCAAAATGTTTATGAAACTGAACTATATATATATACACACAGTATATGAAATTGGAACCAAGTTAGTATGCTGCTGGGGATGATCCTGAGTACCATATTAGCTAGTCTGCTATTTTTTTTATGCAGCTCTGTAAATAAATCTGCATGTTCATTGTAATTGAGCCTTTTGTGATTTCTCTTCCAGTTTGACAACCTCCTGACTTATGAGAATGAAGTGCCGTTCACATCTTACCGATAAGGATTGCATCACAAATTGAGTATCTTTATGATTGAGCTTGAAACTCTACTAACTCATCTCCTCTTTCCATGCTGAATTGCCTGTCACTGTCTGGTCAATGACATCAAGGTAGTACAGTTCTTGTACCACAATAATCCTGCACCTGGAGTCCAGCCTGGCTTGGGGGACCTTGCGGTCAGCATGCTGCCTGGGGTGAAATTTGCATGCATTTCTTTGTCCAGTTTGTTCACTAGACTCCTCCCTCTAGGTTGCAGTTTTGGATGGATGGTGGTGCAGTGAAGGCATTTGTCTTCTGGCCCAACTGAGTTGGAGAGATAGATCCCTTTGCTTTATGCCTAGAAGCGGTAATATGTTTAATGTGAACACAATTGCAGTTCATGTAAATAACTCTGATGTAATCTATTTTTGTATTCCACTAACTGTTTTATTTTCTTCTCTTACAGCCCAAGTCAATGTGTGGTCTCTTTTGGTAGCTGCAATGGGTGTGGGTTCAGTGGCTGTCCTTGTAGCTGGAGTTGTATCTTTTTGGAAAATGCCAAAAAGTGTGTATTGATAGATAAATCTTGCTTGTACAAGCTGTTTTTGGTGTGTGGGTGTGGCAGGGCAGGGTCCTGTCTATAAATATTGTGGGGTGGTGATTGGTGGTTGGCAGGGATGGGATTAATTTCCTATCCCTGCCAAAATACATGTGAGAATGTGGCTGGAGCTAATTGAATAATTGATAATTAGGCTCCAGCCACATGCTATATAAAAGGGGGAAATTAGTTTGTTTGGGGGAGGTGTTTTGGGGTGAATGTTTCTGTGGTGTGTGGTCAGTGAATTCTCTGCCCAGCCTGAACAGTTTTTTTGTTTGACCTTTTATTTCTGGCTCTGCGAGCTGTGTTTGTTTGGCTTTTTGTGGATTAAAACAGCGCAGCAGTGCTTTCACTGCAGTTTATTGTCTCTGAGTCGCTGTCCTCCTGGCTATCCTGTCACAGTGGGTTTTTTTTGGGGGAGTGCTTAACTAATACTTGGAGTGTGTCAATGGGATTTGCTCTTTGCCCTTCTCCCAGACAGATCTCCTCTTGTCTCTTTAAATTCACATTGCGGTGGCTTCTTAATAAACCATTTTACCACTTCATAGGGGTTTTTTATAAGCTAGGTCTCCTATACATTACGACTTGTTATCCAGTCACTGTGCTTCACATAACCTCCCACTCTTACAGATTAATTCCAGGCGTGTATACTTCCCCATCTTCAGAATAAGCTTTTATTTACTAGCACCCAATAAGTCAAACCAGTGGAAAATCCATCCAATACAGCAATTTGTTCCGTGCCAGTAACTCCATTCAAAAGTACAAACCAATATTCTTCAGTTTAACTATTTTCTTATCCTTATGTCTTTATATCCCTTATCGTCTTGGTACTTTTAAATTCTTGGTGTCCTTTTTTATGATTTCTATGTATACAGTCTTGTTGTTTTAATCTATATACGTATACTGCATTTGCTCCTCCGCTTACAAAAAAAACCCTCATTGCGTCATTTGTTTTTTTTATTGTTTATTTATGGTGGCCCTGAAATGCAAAACACAAGTATTTTGAGAACAAAAACAATACATTGAGGACACAAATATTGAGGACGCAAAAAAATTACCACAACACAATTCTCACAGCGGAAATGAGATCACTGATGGATGAGAAGGCAGTGTGGAGCAGGAGGAAGCAGAAGAGAAACGGTTGGAAATCTGTAAGAAATGTTAAATCACATGTAAAATGTGAAGTGACACACGCTGTATAGCAGATACCAGCATATTGTTAGAAAAAATAATATTTATTACGGCGCTAGTTTTAAGGATTTGCTTTCGAACAGCACTGCAATGACACTTGAATTGTAGGGCACGTGTATTTATTATTTATGCAAAAGTTACATTCTGTGCATAACTAACAATGTGTTTTGTTATTGTGCCATCATCCTTATATTTGGAAACAAGAACATGGTATAATATTTAGTCACATTTCTTGACGCAGGTCATGTTTTGTGGAGATCGGCTCGACAGATGGCCATCGTTTTGCGCCAACTGGCAAATCTCTTTTTGCCAGACGAAAATCGCCACGAGTCTTTACCCAGTGAGCGATGGGGCAACTGCAGGTTGGGCTGTACTTGCGCCTGTCTAGCTCACAGTTAGGATGTGACAGATACTTTTTGGATGCATTAGTTTTATTAGCGTTTCTATTAATTATGCTAAATACCATAAGTGTTAATTATTCATTTGTATGATTTTAGGTAGTGTGAACTACCTGAAAGAGGATTGTATCTGGTTTGTGTGTAAATTAGACAGTTCATACCAGCTGCATGCAGCTATTTTACTTAGAACATTTTTACACCAACAAAAGGTGGTCAATGCATCCATTAAGAAATATAAATGTTCTTAAATAAGAAGGCAACAATGATTTAAATTGTTTTTGTACTAAAAGGAACCAACAGTCACAGCATATGCTTTAATATATTAAAGTCTTTCAGAAACAACAATAGACCCTAATAACACAGCTTTAATATTTTGTTAAACACCAATTAACTATGTACGTTTTACTTTTCTTGACTTTTTATTATGAATCTTTGAAATATGAATAACATATAGCTAAATGATCATTCTTGAGTCATACCTCTTGCAGCATCTTATGAATAACCAGATTAGTGATATCTTGGATTGCTGGAGAAAACTCTACAGTTCCTAAAATGTATTTGAGATTGCTGGAGATGAATTGTGGGCCAGGACCGCCATGCACTGGTGATACTGCAATCACTCTGCCAGTCATGAAGTACTCATCATTGACAAATGCTGAAACATAGTAATGTAATTTGGAAGTAAATGTGTTTTACTTTATGCACTTGGCTAAATTTGACAAGATTTCGTCCACAGTGACAAACTGATCAGTGAAACTGTTTCAGTAAAGAAAGCCATACAGAGAGTAGAATTAACAACTTGCTAAAACAGTGACAAAAAGTAAACATAGCAAAGCCATTTCTTGAATCACAATTTAAGAACTGAACCACAAACAAAATCCCATAACTGAACTACTTTTTTTTTGTTTTAATGCTTGAAAATATTCTCTAAAAAAAAAAAAAAAAAAAATCCTACTGTGGAAGGGTGGTGGGTAATTAATTCACTGACACAGGAGACAGACAGGTGGATTTGGCAACAGCGCACAGGTGACTGCCGCCCTCTTCCTGCAGCCCTATGAACACACCAGCAGAGTCAGCACAGATCCCTGCTACACCTACATTAGAAGTAGCATTCTCATTAATTAAAAAAATGTTTCTGTTAATGAAAATATTAATGTATAAGCATTAGTAGTAGCAGCCTGAGCGTTACTGAGATTGGAAATAAAAAACATAACTTTTCCACTCCACAATGTTTTCAGAGTCATGTTGGTGAGCTGTCATCATCTTCAATTACAATGGGCATATAAACCTCAGTGTAGTTTCTGGATGATGCAAAATACAGTACTGATAACCAATTAAAAAACTGATCAACAATGCTAATGATCAACAGAGCATGATTAATTACTAATGACAGGCAAAGTTTCCTGTTTTACAGCTAGTTATGTAGGGTTCATGTTGATACCTGCAGCACTGTGCCCTGCTGACAGAGGAACCCCTTTTGGGTGCCTCCACGGTTGCTGTTCTTTCAATCACTTTTTCCTGCAAAACAGCCAGTCAAGGAGCTCTATAGAAAAGGTCAAACACAATATAAGCAATTATTCAACTAATTGTATTAATTCCATTCACAGATAATGACATATTCAGAGAAGATACATCATATATACTGTATGCTAATTTCAGGTGTTTAAGAAAAAATGCACAATACCACTAACAGCCACAAGGAAATACTGTCTGGCTGTGTCCAATCAACTGTCTCATACCTTCCATGAGAAATATTTACAAGCCTTAAAATATGTTCTAGGGAAACCAAAATTATATTACAAATCACAACGTTGTATTTTAAACATGTTCTCAAAGGCAATAGACCAAGCCTTGTATCACATGACACACATGGCTTGTCTAACTTGTCTGAAAAAACGTTCAAAATAAAACGTGCTCTGAAACTTTAGTTTTAATTTTTATTAAACAAACCTTTACAAGACTGTATATAAAATAAAAGCACCTCCTTGTTATCATTCTCATTCTGTCTTCTGGGTGAGCTGTGATAGACAGGCTTGAAAACAGTGAATCAATCAAATGAATAAGTAGTGTTTGAGTCAAAACTAAAAAAAATACAGATTCAGGTGAGTCCTAATATTTTTATTTTTTTTACTTTCAGTACTGAATATTTGTAATAATTTACATATTATTGTAACATCGCCGTTATTGTATTTGCTTGTATAAAAATTGAGTTTTGCAGTTGTTCACAGATTTAACTGGCAACTAATTTTGTCTCTACAGTTAATGTTCTGCTACAAAACACATTTAATAGGCTGAACAGTTAATAAGGTTTTGAAATATATCATTTTAACAAGCCAATTTTGCTCATTTATGGCTGAAAATGTTTAAATAAAAATATACCAGTGTGTCATTCAAGGACTCCTCTTCTATGTGATGTCTGGTTTGAAGCACTGCTTCTTTATCACTGACTACACCATTTTCTACAAAAGTAAACAGTTCTGTTTATTACATCGAAGTAAATAACAATGCTGAATAATGCACGTTATTAGAAAATATTACATACAGAAATCAATACGGATACATCCAATGCTGTAATCTGAAAAGAGGTTAATGATATGACTTCTTTGTTTTCCTTGATTGCTGAAAAAGGCTACATGGCAATACACTTACTTCTTGCACTGCTTTTAAGATTTATAAGTGGATTTTAAGTGTGAAAAGCGCAGGTTACATACTCTTACAGTTAGTCTATTTCTGATTGTCAGCTTTACTATCCAATCACAGTGTATTGTTTTAATTTGTCCTTCATTTTGAAATCTACATTATTTTTGAAAATATATCAGTCCCGCCTAGTTGCTCATGTATCAGAATCATCGCATCAACATCTTATTTCACATCTGTTAACTCAGGAAAGATACACATAATCATAACTGGGAAATAACTGAAAGTGAACTTTTAAAGTATATAACATGAAAGTCACATCTGTTTCATACTTACGCACTCTCCTGTAATCTTCCTCAGTACAAATGAAAAATGAGTCTGAAATGCTTTGCCTATAGCATTTCTAAATGATTGTAATGTGAACGTTTTTCCAGATCCTGGCACCTTATCCACAACAGCTCCATTGGAATGCAAAAGAAGGTATGGACTGTTTGGGAAGCTGTAATTCAACGGTTTAAGCTTTGCTTCTGCAGCATGGAGCAGGTCTGCTTTTGAATACAAAGAGGCAAGGTTTTTCCCCTCTCTTTTCAAAATGCCATCATGTTCGGTCATGATCCCAACCTTAACCTGAAAACATAAACAAGAAATCTTAAATGACTGTCAATAAAATTAAAAAAACTTAAAAAAAACTTACCAATAACTAATCATCAAAACCATCTGTTCTGCAAAATTAAACACTGGCAACAAATATATTTAAATCCAACTCACACACTCTACAAATGTATTAGAATACAACCATATATGCCATGAACACAAAAAAATTTACTACAGAAGTTAGTCATTTGAAAAGTTTAAAATGTGTACAGAAATAAAGAAGAAAGATTGGCTAAAATTCAACATGCTAATGCTACATTATATTGCAAACTGCTTGCAAATATTTTAATTATAAGGTAACCTAACCAATGTCATACTGCTCCTTCCAGTGTCTACAGTCTACTGTTTTAGATTAAAAAACCAACACAGTAAATACTATAGTTCTGGTTTACACAAACAAAAAAGTATATTGCCATCACTGATGCCCTAATGTGATTAGTCCATGGAGAAGTTTAATAAACGCTGTACTGATAAGCATTCATGCCCATTCTTTCCATTATTTATCTAGAGCAAAACTTCAATGAATATGCTCCTCACAAAAAACAAACAAACAATGACTTGTTTTAAATGCTGTGGATTATTTTGTATTATAGTCTTTTCTTCGTTTAGCGGGACAGATTTATAAATTAAAACCATACCTGAACTGTAGATTTTACATCCTTTTTATGTTTCTTTTCAGTTGACCACTGACGTCTTTCATTTTGCTTTTGATCCTGAAACGCAGAAACTCCGACAGATAAGTATTTACTTGATCTTTGCTTGATCTTGCTCTATCTTTACTTGATCTTGCTTGATCTTTGCTTGATCTTGCTTGATCTTGCTCGATCTGCAGTTGTATAAAAAGCCAATATAAGTTATCTGGTAATAACCCAGATTTGTAAACTATTTTTAAATCGTGATTTGTAAATTAGGTGTCGATAGACACAAATAAAGAGTTAGATATTAAGAACTAAAAATGAAGCTCTAACTTAGTAACTGTACCTGTATTATGGCCTGCAGTTGCCCCATCGCTAACTGAGGGACTGAGCGAAGACTAGTGGCGATTTTTATCTGGCAAGAACCCAAGAGATTTGCCACAGTTGGGGCAAAACGATGGCCTTCTGTCGAGCCGATCTCCACAAAACGGAAAAAACATGACCTGTGTTGAGAAATGTAACTAAATATATTATACTGTGTTCTTGTTTCCAAATATAAGGATGATGGCACAATAACAAAACATATTAAGTTAGTTATGCACAGAGTGTAACTACTGCATAAATAATACACGTGCCCTACATTGCACTACTGTTCGAAAGCAAATCCTTAAAACTAGAGCCGTAATAAATATATATATTTTTTAACAATATGCTGGTATCTGCGATATAGCATGTGTCACTTAACATTTTACAATAATAAACACATTTAAGAAGATGTGATTCAAATAAAAATTTCTTACCGATTTCCAACCATTTCTCTTCTGCTTCCTCCTGCTCCAGACTGCCTTCTCATCAGTAATCTGATTTCCGTTGTGAGAATTGTGTTGTGGCAATTTATTTTTTGTATCCTCAATTTATTTTTTGTATCCTCAATTTATTTTTCGTGTCCTCAAAATATTTATGTCCTCAATTTATTGTTTGTGTCCTCAAAATATTGTTATTGTGTTTTGCACTTCAGGACCACCATAGGAAGGCTCCAAGACAGTAAAATCTATGGCTAAAATGTCCAGTGGTCTTGCTGCCACCAAATGGCCCATAAAGCTACGTATTTTATGCTGTACTGCTTTTTCAAGAGTTTCTACACCACTGTTCTACTGCCCGTGCCATACCTGGCCAATAGCATCTGTGATGCACCAAGTTAGTGGTGCGTTCCACACCTTGATGGCGATCATCATGGAGGCTTGCCAGTACTTCTTGATGGAGTGCTGCAGGCAGTATAAGCTGATGAAGCTCCTCGCCTCCATCTGGTGTATAAATACGACGGTAAAGAACTCTGTCTTCTTCCCAAATCCTATCCCACTGACAGAATAACTCCAGCACCTCCAAGGACAGCTTCTCTCTCTCACCACATTCCGGGCACTTTCATTGTTTCCAGAACTCCAAGAAGGATCCTATAACTGGATCGGAAGCCTGTAATAAACAAGATCTCCCCTCTGGTGCACTGGAAGTGCTGTAATGGCCTCCTTTGCTGCTACCCCTTGCCCAGCACACCAGGTCTGATCCTCTTGGATCTGCTGTTGCAGTTTCATGGGTACAACCATCATAGGTGCAACATCCTCCACTGGGCAGAAGGTGGGGTCGACATATTGTCTGGACAAGGCATCGGCATTTCCATTCACTCATCCTGGCTGATACTTTCTTAAGGTTGAAAACGGTAAACTGTGCTGCCCATCTTTGCTCCAGTTTTCCGTTTGCCTACCTGCATGTCAAAGAAGGAGGCCCCCTCCTCAGAGGCTGCTATAGAAAGCACGTCCTCTTGCGCCAGCTGAGACGCCTCTTCCCATCCACCCTGAACTCCCCTGTGGGAGGGGGGGTATGACAATTGGGGCTGCAATGGAGGCTGGACAGAGGCCGGGTCTACAGGTGCCTGTTTGGCCAAGAGCTCCAGGTCCTGGGCCACATGGGCTGCGAAGGTCCATAATATCCCTCACCTGCTTGGAACACTTCAACCTTCTTGTCTGCGGAAATGGGGATCGACTACAGGAGGCTTGCACATGGGGGATGTCCAGCAGCGGGGTTCCAAGAGCCACCGATGGTCCGGCCATAAAGGACACAGAGCTTGCCCTTGTGGCCCTCTCCAACCTAGCAGATGCTGCAGGCCACGTCCCTTTCAAGGGCCAAGGTGGCATGTTGGACGTTCAAGGGCCACGCACAGAGGGGATGTTCATCCTCTTGCGGGATATTTGCATTGCAGGCTGTGCAGGGGTGGAACCCCGACTTGCCTGATATGGTTCTGATGTTGTGCATGGACTGTCCTCTGAACACCGGTTGCACTGCACTCAAACACAGATTAAGTGCTAACACCGTGCGCTAACCCACTAGCGTGCAGCACGTGCGTTTGTGCACTATCACCGTAGCAGTGACTACCCTCATGGAGGAACTGCGTACTCTCAGAAAGAAATAGACAACCACTTGCAAGTGACTGCACAGGCAGTCGCTCACACGTAACAGACAGATAACAAAGAGTAGCCAGCCATGCAAGTGAGAAGGCTGCTGAAAGACAGAAAGGCAAAAAGCTCTGTATTTTCAAATTTGTTGATTCCGGAAAAGCGGCGAGCCAGCTTTCAGCACGAATGCATGGGAAATACAATCGACTCGATTCGACTCGAGAAGCTCTTTTCTATCAACATGCTCAGCTCAACACAGAGGTCTTCCCATATCGTCTTGATAAGGAAAAAGAGAAATGGCTTCCTCAGGATGACAGTTTTATCCCATCAGTGGGTGGGATAGAGTGAATCATCCCAGAAAGGGACCTATCGGCACCTGTGGTATAGACAGCTCAGCAATACCTACCCAATGGGCAGGCATATCCCATACGTAATGTCATTGGTGGTCATCTTCGAATTGAAAGGGAACCGTACATTCATCTCATTCAAGTTTATTTAAAAGAGTATTGTACGTACTAGTGTTAGATGTTTATAATCAACTATTCTACATCATATACAATGTAGTAATAAGTACAGAAAAAATAATTCAAGGCAACCGCATGACCAAAACAAAAATGAAAAAGCCCAGTATAGATAGGCGCCTAACCCATAGGGCAGAGGGGTCATGTGCCAGCCTCCACTTTCCTTGCTCAGTGTTTACACACTGCTATTCTTTATTTACAAATTTAATACAAAAATAGAAAGGCATTCAGATTGATTTAAAAAAAATAAAAAAAAACACAATAAACCGCCCGCTACATGAACATTGGTTTGATCCATTATCATTGCTTTGACTGCAAAGGAAGCTGTTGTGAGATTACAGAAAGTCTGGATTACATTTAGCTAGGTAGTTGTTATCTTAGTTTGTTTTTATTATCTATTAATTAAATTATATCGATTGAAAAAAGGCAAGAGAGAACCAGATTATTATTATTATTATTATTATTATTATTATTATTATTATATTTGTTTTAATAGTGGAGGTTAGCAGGGTAATGTTCTTATGGAAGTAGGCTCAACATTTTGGTTTCATTAAAAACCTGTCGTTTTTCTTTGTTGAGCTTTCATATTCTGTTGTGTACAGCTCATTTAATCAAACCGAGTTGTGTAATGCAGCATCCAGAAGGAGCACTGGTTCTTTCTGATCGGGGTGGGATCAGCCAGGCATAACACCAGAAGGGAAATAAACCACATCACACTATTATGTCGGGCAATGAACATCGTTTTATAAATGCAGGTGGCAAACTACTATACTTAACAAACAGGACAGATCTAGAACACACAGTTGTGGCATGTGGTTTGAACTGCCCGTTAATTAAAATAATAAATACAGAATTCCAATTTAAAACTAAATAATTGTGCTCCTTAATACCTGCATAGACAAGGGGCTCTCAAAACAGCAACAATAAAACCAATACACCCCATCTCCAGCACTCCTCTAAAACCCCAATGCATTTAAAATACTCATTTAAGAAAAACACATACACGACAGAATGGAGACCAAAAATGCAGGCAGGAGATACTCCCTTAAATTCGGAGGCTCTTTCTTTCCTATTTGTATTCCTAGCACCCGCCGAATCAGGGTTCAATTCCTTTACTCCTGCTGGCTGCGTGTTGAGCCTCTGCTTCAGACCCACGTATATACACATCACCTATCTGGGCTCTATGAGCTGGGGCAAAACAGAATACAGGGGGAGTTTGACATGTAAGTTCACCATACTTCATTTCAGTATAATTACTCATGATGCCACACTGGAATTTCCCTACTTGGATTACTTTTTCTCATCCTTCTAAGGGATAGATTTCCAATTCAGTAGTAATAGTACGATTACTAGGGGTAATTGCAGAACATTGACATACCACATGAGAATTAGTTTCATAACAGCATGCTGTATGCACCATATCACTACGGAGACACACACTCATCCCTTCGGAAGTCTTCTTTTTGGCTCAGTGCCTAGACTTCTGTTCTTTTATAGCTGCACCACATTTGATCTTTCATGTCTCACTTCTCTCTTGATCAAAAAGAGCGACATATGAAACAACACACATACCATGCTTGCAATTACACACCCACACACGACACACCTGCTTGCAATTACACACCCACACACAACACACTGACACACCTGCTTGCAATTACACACCTACACACGACACACCAGCACACCTGCTTGCAATTACACACCCACACACGACACACCAGCACACCTGCCTGCACTTACACACACACACACACACACACACCTGGAACCCCTTTTCCATCCTTAACTATATAAAGGCATAAACTGATCAATTAAGAAAGTTTAGCATTAAGAAAGAAGCGGTAGCAAGACGTTTCAGTTTAATATTAATATGCTGTATGCAATGTTGATTAAACAGTTAAGTCATTAGAATTATACATAATACCATGTCAATACCATGTTTATTGTATCCAGAATAATTTTGAAAACCATTTTAAATCGTCAGTGTCCAGTAGATTAATCCACTTAAACATTTAGACTTTAAACAAGATCGTCCTCTCTCTGTGGTTTTGTCATCACATCACTTTCCTGTTTCAGCTTGGGTGCAGTTGCTTTGCTGTTAACCACATTTCCTCTTGGCTGATGAAACTACACCATTTTCCTCCTCAGAGAGAGAGACTTGACTGAATAATGAACACACTCCAAACTGTTGTTCTTGAATTATTTAGGCTAATTTTTAAACTAATGTCACACAGATATTCCATCCAGCTGCCTGTGCTGTCCCATTGTCCCTCAAAGGCATTCTCATAGTTCATGATAAAGTAGCTGCAGTTTTGCAGTTGGTCAGTAGCAGGAATCCTGTGCTGCCCTGTGTGTCACATTGTACAAGTGGCAGGGAGTCAGTTCAACAAGTCGGTCCCCAGAATACTGCAGAGTTATGCTCCCACCTATCTGGACACACCTGGGATATTCACATCTGGATATTAGTCTTGTCTAGGAAATTTCAATATTTCTATCAGAGCCAAACCTTTGACTGTCCTTGCGCTGTGCATTTACTGTTTAGGGAACTCATTCTCCCTTGTTACTTTTTCTGTTGTTTTACATTTGTTACATTGATTGCAACTTCAAAAACTGCCCCTTATCACAGTTTCAATTATTTAACTTTCAATGTTATTCCTAAAATTTATTTTAAACCAGAATTATCTTAATTTTAGGTATATTCAATTACCAATTCAAGACTGTTTGTTTCATCTGTTTTTTTAATTTCTGCTGTTAGTTTTCAGTTTACATTGTCTTTGTGTATTTATGCTTCTTTCTCGACAGTGGTTAATTGAGAGAGGTTTTTGCCTAGTTCTTCATTTTCTTCCTGCTAGCATTATTGTCAATAGAGTGGTAGTTTTTATTCTGATTTTTTACATCTAATTTTACTGCCTGATTCCTGCCACCACGTGGACAGTTCCTGTTCAGTTTTACACTCAAACAATTCTTTTTTCTTTTGCGTCTCTTAATATTTTATTTATTTTCATTAGCGCTAGTTCATAATACTGTGGTATATTGGCAATTTTTACTGAAAACTGTTCTTTCTGTAATACTGTAATGCTGGTTCTACAACTCAGACTGATATCTCAGTAATTAAATACTATAGTCTATGACTGTTTGGACTGCAAATATGCACCTAGCCTGCCTCAGCAGGACTTACATACCAGGGTTTAGATTGCCTAACTCAATCTGCCTCAGCGGGACTTGCATACCAGGGTTTAGATTACCTAACTCAATCTGCATTATTTATTTATTTATTTATTTATTTATTCATTTTAGGTCACCTCTCTGTCTCATTTCCGACTATGATCTTATAAATCGTCTATACACTTATGTCAGGATTTATACATTTGTCTTTATTATTCCCTCTGGCTCAGTTTTAATATATATTTTTGTTTGTGAATTCCTGGATGTCCGTCACTTAGAAAACCACTATTCGATTTTCTTTTTCTAGTCTGGGATTCCCCACTGGGAATTCTGTCTCTGGGTACACTCGACCCTTATCATATTACTTTCACTTTCCTTTTTCATTATTATGTGTAATTATTCAAAGATTGACTCACCCAATCAAGATGATGATAATGGAACCGGTCATAAAAATGATGATAATTAATCTTTACACATTGTAAAACATTCTTTCAGGAAGTTTCTCAGGAATCCTGGGTTTTCGGCACCAAAAACTGTAGGGAAAATAAATCAACAATTTTTTTTTTTTTTTATCAAAAATACTTGTATAATATATGTATGTATCAAATAAATATTGTTAATACAATTGTATAACCACTGGATACAACCAAATAAAGACACACAGGTCTAACAGTATGGCCCAGTGTTAATGCTTGTATTATCACACAGACGTCCATTGAGTTCAATCAAAGAATTGACTGGCTATTAGAATGATTTCCATTATATGAGAGTAGATGTTGAACTTCATGCTGATTTGAACTTGGCTCTTGCCAAGATAAGCACCAACTAAGATGTAGCTTTGCAGTAAACTAATGTGATCCATCAGCATCTCCATCCATTTACGATGTTTTCCATCTGATGATGTAGATATCCTTCTGTCTGGTGTTGATTGCTGAAGTGTAATGCTGGCTCCAGGGATCAGCTCATTTTGCCTCCCCAGCGCATCAGCACACACAACGGCTGCAATGCTGGCTCCAGGGATCAACCCAGTGCAGTCTCCCCAGCGCATCAGCATGACAACCGTCTGGATTGAGCTAAGCAGGGTACATCTCTGGGGTCTTCAAGTGGGCACCTTCCATCCTTGGTATTTCGTTGACTAGCCCACGACACCTCAAGAGGGCTCAACAGTGATTCTGTCATCCCAGCATCACCCCCCTCCATCCCCCACTCAGCTCAGCCCAGCTTACTTACCTGTACATCAGCATTGCTTTCTTTCTATTGTGCTTGAGATCCCCATCCAGAATATTTCCGTCTCAACCACAGCCAAGTTGCTGCTCCTTTCTGCTGCTTCAGTTAAGTTCTTCACTGTGCGACGCAACTCTTGGCCACTGAACCCAACATCTCTGAGAAACTGGGTTTTAGAGTGTGCCACAAATCCCTGACAACCTACCTCCACTGGGTAAACTCGGATTCTCCATCCTCGCTGTTCTACTAGCTAGTTGAGTATACAGAAGTGTCTTCCTCTCATACGCCTCATCCACAGCATCTTCCCATGGCACTGTTAACTCTACCAGATGAACAAGACGTGCTGATCCAGACCACAAGACAATGTCTGGTCAAAGGTTAGTGGTGGCAATATCAGGTGTAAAAATAAGCTGTTGACCAACATCTGCCAGCATCTTCCAGTCTCTAGCAGCTTCCAGTTGTCCTGAGCAAGGCTTGATTTTAACACCTTTCCTTGCTCTCCTGGACAGAGAAATATTGTCTTTTGTAGGTAATGCTTTAATGGAACTGGTGGCAACTTATTGGTCAGGTTACGCTTGTCTTCCAATGCTAAAGCCAAACATTGCAGCACCTGGTCATGGCGCCAAGTAAACTGTCCTTGGCTAAGACCCACTTTACATCCTGTCAAAATGTGCCTTAATGTTGCAGGTGATGACAGAAAGGACATGAGGGATCCTCACCCACCCAGAGGTTTAGGTTCTGTGGTGATGGGAGAACATCATATGCATCATATATCTGATGAGGAAACTGATCCTGCTCTGTTCCATTGTCCATAGGTCTTGCCAGCCGATCTTGTGTTGTTCCACACTCTCCCATTTCATCCATTCTCCCTGCTTGGCCTGGGAAACTGCCTTTACACACCTGATCCTCTCTTCCTGCTTTTGCATCTCATTGACTACCAGATTCCTCTGTTTCTCTCCCACACGAACTGTGTCCTTTAGATCCCCATCATGCCATCTCCCTAGACTTTTCACTGGCTTCTCGGACACAATTGGTATTGCCTCACCATTAATGTAGAACCTTTTGTCTACTGCTTTACCTTTAATTATAGAGATGCTCCTTGATTTAGTGGGCTTGAATTGCATTCATGCCCATTCAATGTTTTTGGTTAATTTGCCCAGTAACCGATTAGTGCAGGCTACTGTTGTAGTCACTGCTGTCATGTCATCTATGTATTCTCGAATTGGTGGCAGTTGCATTCCAGAAGCCAAGAGCTCTCCTCACACTACCCATTTTGATGCCCTTATAATTACTTCCATTGCCATGGTAAAATTCAGTGGAGAAATAGTACATCCTGCCATTATTCCAACTTCTGTGCATTGCCATGTAGAAGCATTACATTAAATAATGGGTGAGGGACTCACCCACATCTATAACACTCTATAGTGCGTTACGCATTTTACAGACTATCTTATCCTAATACCCAATTTTTATTGTTGTTAGAAACTGTGCAGTGATCTCTTTTCACACTGTGTACTCATTTTTCCACTCCTCCACACATATTGATTAGACACCTGCTTACTTTGGCTTTCTGCCCAGATGCCAAGATACGAGAGTCTGCAAATAAGAACATAAGAAAGTTTACAAACGAGAGGAGGCCATTCGGCCCATCTTGATCGTTTGGTTGTTAGTAGCTTATTGATCCCAAAATCTCATCAAGCAGCTTCTTGAAGGATCCCAGGGTGTCAGCTTCAACAACATTACTGGGGAGTTGATTCCAGACCCTCACAATTCTCTGTGTAAAAAAGTGCCTCCTATTTTCTGTTCTGAATGCCCCTTTGTCTAAACTCCATTTGTGACCCCTGGTCCTTGTTTCTTTTTTCAGGCTGAAAAAGTCCCTTGGGTCGACACTGTCAATACCTTTTAGAATTTTGAATGCTTGAATTAGGTTGCCACGTAGTCTTCTTTGTTCAAGACTGAACAGATTCAATTCTTTTAGCCTGTCTGCATATGACATGCCTTTAAAGCCCGGAATAATTCTGGTCGCTCTTCTTTGCACTCTTTCTAGAGCAGCAATATCTTTTTTATAGCGAGGTGACCAGAACTGCACACAATATTCAAGATGAGGTCTTACTAGTGCATTGTACAGTTTTAACATTACTTCCCTTGATTTAAATTCAACACTTTTCACAATGTATCCGAGCATCTTGTTAGCCTTTTTTATAGCTTCCCCACATTGTCTAGGTGAAGACATTTCTGAGTCAACAAAAACTCCTAGGTCTTTTTCATAGATTCCTTCTCCAATTTCAGTATCTCCCATATGATACTTATAATGTACATTTTTATTTCCTGCGTGCAGTACCTTACACTTTTCTCTATTAAATGTCATTTGCCATGTGTCTGCCCAGTTCTGAATCTTGTCTAGATCATTTTGAATGACCTTTGCTGCTGCAACAGTGTTTGCCACTCCTCCTACTTTTGTGTCGTCTGCAAATTTAACAAGTTTGCTTACTATACCAGAATCTAAATCATTAATGTAGATTAGGAATAGCTGAGGACCTAATACTGATCCTTGTGGTACACCGCTGGTTACCACACTCCATTCTGAGGTTTTTCCTCTAATCAGTACTTTCTGTTTTCTACATGTTAACCACTCCCTAATCCATGTACATGTGTTTCCTTGAATCCCAACTGTGTTCAGTTTGAGAATTAATCTTTGGTGCGGGACTTTGTCAAAAGCTTTCTGGAAATCTAAATAAACCATGTCATATGCTTTGCAATTATCCATTATGGATGTTGCATCCTCAAAAAAATCAAGCAAGTTAGTTAGACACGATCTCCCTTTCCTAAAACCATGTTGACTGTCTCCCAGGACCCTGTTACCATATAGGTAATTTTCCATTTTGGATCTTATTATAGTTTCCATAAGTTTGCATATAATAGAAGTCAGGCTTACTGGTCTGTAGTTACCTGGTTCAGTTTTGTTTCCCTTTTTGTGGATCGGCATTACGTTTGCAATTTTCCAGTCTGTCGGTACCACCCCTGTGTCAAGAGACTGCTGCATGATCTTGGTTAGCGGTTTGTAAATTACTTCTTTCATTTCTTTGAGTACTACTGGGAGGATCTAATCCGGCCCAGGGGATTTGTTTATTTTAAGAGCTCCTAGTCCCTTTAACACTTCTGCCTCAGTTATGCTAAAGTTATTTAAAACTGGATAGGAACTGGATGACATGTGGGGCATGTTGTCAGTATCTTCCTTTGTAAAAACTTGTGAAAAGTAATCATTTAATATATTTGCTATTTTTTTTTCTTCATCTACAATTCTTAAACATTTAATCTCCTCTTTGAATGTTCGCTTGCTGTTGTAATATTGGAAAAACATTTTGGAATTGGTTTTAGCTCCCTTAGCAATGTTCATTTCTATTTCTCTCTTGGCCTTTCTAACTTCCTTTTTGACTTGCGTTTGCAGTTCTGTGTACTCAAACGTCTTGCTTAGCTAGTTACCTGTGCTTTAAGCTGTACCACAATAAGAAAAAAATTAAAACTCATTGTGACGGAAAGATGAGTTCTGGTGATGAATCTTCCTCCCGACCTGTGAGGGCGCTAAAGAACAGGAGGAGAAGTATCTGGAAGGGCTGGCCTGACAGTTCGTTTCCGGGTCAGGGAAGGGGGTCAGCCTGGAGAGAAGCGCGACTCTGTTGTAAGACCGTATTGATTTGAAAAGTAAACGAGAGGCAGCTGCAAGTAATAAGGCAGCTGCAACCGTTTATCTCGATATCATGCGGGATTACATATAGGGGCCAGGGTAACGCTGATCTTCTCCTTCGTTTGGGTTAACGTTAGGAGAGAAGGACTGAGAGAGGAGCTCTCAGAGTATTGTGAAGAGTGTCGTACGTGTTGTGTGTTATTTTCTGTCTGTCTGTAATTGTCTGTCTTTGTCGCACCAATAGACAGTTAACGCACATCTCCGGAGCTGTCGAAAGGAGAGCACTATCCGGAGCACCACTGCACTGAGCACCTGCACGTTTTCGATCACCCAAAAAAAAAAAAACAAGGACCAGGGGTCACAAATGAAAATTAGGTGCTGGGGTTATTAGAGCAAAAAATAGGTTTGGGAGATTCTGGGATCAATAAGCTATTAACAACCACACAAGCAAGATGGGGCAATTAGCCTCCTCTCGTTTGTAACCAAAAAAGAAAAAAAGAGAAATTAAAGATTAAAGACAACATTATCAAATAAAATATTCTTCTAAGGAATGCAGAACTGAAAGTCTGAAGACAGCATTTACAAATAAAACACTGTTCCAAAGAATGCTGAAGTTAAATGTTGAAGACAACATTCAAATAAAACATTCTTCCTTAAAACAACTAAATTCAGACTTAGCCGGAAAGGTTTTTAAAATACCTCATCAGCATTTCATTCAGGTCAAAAGCACATGTTTTCATTAATATTTTAAAACTTGAACTAATTTTCTATTATTAAATACTTATAAAAACCAATATAACAATGTAAATCTTAACAAACATAAATAATGCATATATAAATAAGAAATACACTTCAAATCCTTAACATTTCTACTGGATTGGAACATGGGTTTCATCAGAATTGATAGCCCTATTTGAATGTTGGGACCCTTTAAAAATGAGCACATATTCCCACTGTCCAACACAGGTATTCAATCCAGGGACTCGCAGTGTTATTTAGAAAGCACACTCATCACATGATCAAAGTTGAAACTTTCATGTATTAGAGAGATATTAACAATATGGGACCCTCCAGTATGGAGTATATTTAGAAAAATAACTCAGAGCTTCCATCATGGAGTGTGACCCCAAAATGTGTTCCTGGTGCCATCATATTGCTTATTTAAAGTATGTTGTGAATATGGGGGTGGGGTGGTCCCTGAGAGTCTCCCCTGGTCAAAGCGCTGCCGCATGGCACACAGGCTGTGTCACACAGGACAGGTTTGAACCCTGGCTGTGCGAAGTGGCCGGTCCTTGATGGGAACTCCTTCGCATTGTCCCAGACGCTCCTGTGGTCAGGGAGGGAAATCCGGAGTGAACTTCTCCTCATTATTCTGCAGTGGCCCCTGCCAGGCGCTCACTGAGCTCAGGACAGACACCTGCAGGGCGGGTCTCGGTCCTCCAGAGGCTGGCAGCCCAATCACAGCCACTCTCGACTTCCTGAGTGAAAAAAGGTAACTGGCTTGGGATCATGGGATCGAAGGACGCCCACTGAACCTTCGGGTCTCATGAACTGGGTGGGGAATTGCTGCGGTGAGGAGAAAAATCAGAAAATAAAAACCATCGGGCACTGTTAAATTGAAACAAATAAATGCATCTCGGCATAGAGAATACTATCGTTGTGGTATACGTTTTTTTTATTCACTGCAGGAGGGTGTCCCTGTAAATCATCAGCTCTGACAGGCGAGTGTTTTTTAAAATAAATTTTTTATATTAAATAAATTCAGCGATTATTTTACCTGGCAGATCTTTACTTTGTTTTCAACAGACTTTTTTCGAACAATTAGTGGTGGAATAAGGATTTTGATAATGTGACATTTATGCAGTATACTGGCTGTTCTAAAGAATATATACATCCTGCCATATACATCTCAATGGGGTTTAGGTCTGGGCTTTGACTAGGACATTCCAAAACTTTAAATTTCTTGTTCTTCAACCATTCTGATTTAGACTTGCTTGTGTGTTTTAGATCTTTGTCTTGCTCCATGACCCAGCTGTGCTTCAGATTCAGCTCAGGGACGGATGGCCTGACATTCTCCTGTAGAATTCTCTGAGTTTTACAGAGCAGAATTCATGGTTCCTTCAATGATGGCAAGCTGTCCAAGACCTGATGAAGCAACGCATCCCCAAATCATGACACTAACACCACCATGCTTGAAAGTTGGTATGAGGTTCTTACTGTGGAATGCAGTGTTTGGTTTTCGCCAGACCTAACGGGGCCCATGTTGGCCAAAAAGTCAATTTAACAAAAGACTCCATTTAATTGACAGCTGTCTAAGCATACTTGAGCTTTTGGATTTATTATGTACATGTCACCCTGATACTCTGTGCTGAATTTAAGCCTCCTGGGACCCTTAGAACCTGAGGGCATGGTATACATGGTGTTTCACTTTGCTATAGAGTTGAATGGGAGAGATGTTGGGCTCTTATTGATCCAGTAGCTCTAGGGTGTATCTATCCAAGAGCCTATGTTTGACCCTCAAATCATGTGCAGCGCAGAACAGCACACATGTTTGTGACAAAACCATGACTAGTGCATGTCTGCATAGGTGCTGCATTTGAACCTAAAAAGCCAAGTTCCTGAAACTCAGTACACACTTAGACAGTGTTAGTCTGCTACCAGAACACTTGAACTGAGCTTCTAGGTGATTCTGTTGCAGAAATATGAATACATACGTTCAAGAAACTGTGAACGCGAATGCTTTAAATCCGTGCTTGCAGCTCACAGAAGCTGAACCAGACTGTCAACTTACAAAAACTGTTATATTTGCAAAAGTACAAAAGCTAAAATTTTCAGGTTTTGTTCCCAACAACCACATGGATGCAGTGTGTTAATTTCAGACTTATGACAAAAAAAATGTTTTTTTTTTTTTAAACTGACATGAATTGGGTCATACCAAATTTATACTTTATACCTATCATACCTATCATAATTTATATCTCTCTACACATGTAATACGTTTCAAGAACACATTCAGTATGTACATTCATAACATTTAAAAAAATAATGCCTGTTTGAAAACAATACAATCATAGGCAGCGTGTGAGTCTTTTGTTTGGGGAGACTATTCCATACTTTTCCTCCTGCATTTATTGAACCCAACGGTGTACCGGTACAGTAAGATACACACACACACACACACACACACACACATTATATATAAATAAGTAAGACTTGCATTTTTTTTTTTTTTTTTAATTACCAGCGAGTCTGAACACTAAGTTTGAAAAAAAAATTTTCTTCATCTACGATTTTGCCATTTGTATCTCTTAAACATTTAATCTCCTCTTTGAATGTTCGCTTGCTGTCGTAATATTGGAAAAACATTTTGGAATTGGTTTTAGCTCCCTTAGCAATGTTCATTTCTATTTCTCTCTTGGCCTTTCTAACTTCCTTTTTGACTTGCGTTTGCAGTTCCGTGTACTCTTTCTGCGTACTTTCTTTTTGGTCCTTTTTTAATGCTCTGTAAAGTGCCTTTTTTCGCTGAATACTTTTTTAAATTGATCTATTAAACCATTTTGGCAATTTAGTTTTACATTTAGATTTGTCTACTTTAGGGATATAATTGTTTTGCGCCTCTAGTACTACATTTTTGAAGAACAACCATCCTTCTTCTGTGGGTGTTTTCTCTATTTTACTCCAATCTACTTCTGTTAGTCTCTGTTTCATACCTTCATAGTTTGCTTTTCTAAAATTGTAAACCTTAGCTTTAGTCATTACTTTTGGGGATTTAAAAAACACTTCAAATGAGACCATGTTGTGGTCTGAGTTTGCCAGTGGTTCTCTGACCTCTGTTTTAGTTATTCTATCTTCGTTATTTGAAAAGACTAAATCAAGGTATGCCTCCCCTCTAGTCGGTGCCTTGACAAATTGTGTTAGGAAGCAGTCATTTGTCATTTCCACCATTTCTATTTCATCCTTCGCGCTACCCACCGGGTTTTCCCATTTTATTTGGGGGAAGTTGAAATCCCCCATTAGTATGGCTTCTCCTTTGCTACACGCATTTCTAATGTCATTGTATAACAGATTATTGTGCTCACCGTCTGAATCATGCTCCTATTATTATGCCCTTTGAATTTTTGTCCGTTATTCTGACCCATATTGATTCGGTTTTATTTTCTTTGTCCAGGTTTAACACCTGGGCTTCAAGACTGTTTCTTATGTACAGCGCTACCCCTCCTCCTCTTCTGTCCTGCCTGTCTTTCCTATACAGTGTATACCCACAAATATTATATTCGTCCCCATCACTCTCAGACAACCACGTTTCAGTAACACCTATCACATCATAGTTACCTGTTAGTGCAGTAGCTTGGCATCACGTTTTTCGACGTTTGGCCAAAAGCTACAGTAAACCGGACGCAGAAAAGTAACTGCTTTGAACATATTGCATATCGTGTTTTTTTCCTGGGAGCTTTGGGTAGTCCCTACGGTGTAATATATGCACAAAAACAGTAACGAAACCACTCAGGGATGCACATATATATTTCACATTGTTTTTTTTACCCCAAACATAATCGTTCCAAATACCATGAAGTTAACATAGCACTAGCGGAGAAATTCGTTTAAAACATGGGAGCCTCTTTAAGCAATTTAGAAAAACCCTAAGACAACACTGCACTGTTGGAAAACCTTTAAATCCACTAACATGTTTCTGCAGAACCTACACTGTCCATTGATGTGATACATGTTTGACCCCCCCCCATAGATCCCTGGTCACGTAAAAAACCCCCCTGGGGGGGCAAATTATCACGAGTTCAAGAGGTGTAATGAACCTGGGCCCAAGACACAGGGGAACCAAAAAACAGAAAGCAGATTTGTTTTTTACAGTAGTGTTTCTATTACAATAGATATGTATATCCTAGAGACAGCATATAGCACTTACGAATTTAAAAAGTGATCTTTTAATTTTTAGACCGTCTATGTGTCCCACCAGCGTATTTTTTTCCTACCAGTATTCCTGAAGAGACACGTTTCAACTGAGAGACTTCTCTGATTGGATACAAAGAGAGAGGCTGAGACTGTTGTGATTGGATACAAAGTGAGAGGCTGCGACTGTTGTGATTGGACACAAAGTGAGAGGCTGCGGCTGCTGTGATTGGACGTACAGTTTTTAAGCAGGCACGGAGAGGACGAGAGACGTCATTTAACACTTTTACATCAAAATGTAATATGTTGGGTTGTTAAAATAAATAATTTTTATATATCGCCTTTCATTGTGGACCACCATCTCAAAGCGCTTTACAAGATACGAGACTAGCGTGTGTGAACTATGCAGCTGGTAAGCTGGTAGAGACAGGATCGCGTTAACTACTCGAGCATATAATGGTAAACGCGGTGACCATGATATTGAAAAAATGTTGCGATTTCAAAACCGTGGCAATCTGTACACACGGTACACCGTGACATCGCCAGGAACAGCTCGGTTCAGACACAGAGAGATACTATATTTGCATATTTTTAAATTTTATAATAGCGGCGAGCGATTGGCTAGATCCTGTGAACTTGAGAGCAACACATTTTATATAAGCAAATGATCAATGGTGAAATAATTATTAGCAGCATCATACATAATGGATGTTCAGATAAGGCACAAAACCCGAAGATAACAAATGTCTAATAAAACTAAGAAACAAGTTCCCTCCCTCTCGGGCTGTTGGGTGTGTTTTCTAAACTCTCCGAGTCTCTCTGCTGATACTAATTTCCTTGGATCAGCTCAGCCTCGCTGTGTCCGCTGTAATCTTCGGGAACAATATTTCTAAATGTGAATACGCTGATTTTATCCACACTAAGTAAATACAACCTTGATATTTGTTATGATGTGATGAACGTCCAATAAAAACAGTTGCTATTAAAAATAAATAAATAAACGTTTTTCAAACTGTCCTACAAGGCGTCAGGCATGAACGCTGTGGGGGAGCATTCACTTATTTAGGGCGGGCTCATTTTGGAAAAGACAAATCCATTAGCTCGTATTCTCTACTATTTTACTTCACTGTGATGAAAATAAACAAATCAATTAAACGAATCATATGACAGCACGATATCATGAGCTATCCACATAGCGTGAATTAGCACAGCTCTTTCTGGAAAAGTTTTTTTCTTTTAAATTATTATTATTACCGCATTAACAACAACAGGGTGTCTGAGCAACAGTACTTGAAACGAGAATACAGTATAATCGTAAATCTCGAAAAACTACTCATTTCTAAATCTTTTGTAGTCATTTTTACAGTAAATAAAAATGTAAATACATGTATAATCGTAAATCTCGAAAAACTACTCACTTCTAAATCTTTTGTAGTCATTTTTGTATTACTTTAGTATAAATACATGTTAATTTGGATTCATATAAGTTTTTCTGACTTTATGTGAACGAAAAGACACACATTTGCCCGTTTTCCCATAGGAAATAGTTCTATTTTGAAATATCACTGTCCTGGTCACAAACGTAAAGTTTGTGGGGAATAATAGCCATTTTCTATACTTTTGAGGCATAAGCAATTAGGAAATATCACTTACTACCCAGGAATAATAAAAAAAAAATTGTTACACGGTGCTATTCAATACTGAACATAAAAGCATACGCTCTTGTAAACTATTCGACAAGGTGGCCCTACAATGGGTAAATGAAATCAAATGTCAATTTTACCAAACAGATCAGAAATAACTAAATAATTTTAGTTATTTATTTTTCGTTGCAGTTTCGTTATAGTTATTATTAACGAGTATGATTTATTTTCGTTATTAGACATTTTAAAAACAACACTGGTGTTGACTAGGCAGAATCCAATAAAAGTGTCACTAGCCATTCACTGAAATCATGCTCATCTCGACTTGGTCGTTTGATTTATTTAAAAAAAGTACATTTGATAATGAAAATTCATAAAACTTACCTCAATTAATACAATGCAACTCGCGCCACCACAGCGTGCTTCAAATATTGCAGTTCATGTTGCCATGACAGCAGCTGCATGGAGCGCCAGAAACGAAGGCGCACTATGATTGGCCGAAAATTTGTTTTATCCAGCTGGTCAACAAATCACAATGTAGAGATCTGCTTATTCTAAACTATACACCGACCAAAAACTGCCAGAATTTCGAAAATTGCGTGAGATTTTTTTTTTTTATTATTTTTTTATTTTTATTTTTTACGAATGCTTGTGAACATGAGAATAGGGCCAAATGCGCGAGTCTCACGCTCAGTCACGATAACTTTTATTTATTTATTTTTTTTAATGGAGGTTGAACCGTCAGCTAAACTCAAAACCAGATGGTTACGCAATGTCAGTAACGGAAGGAGCGGAGTACACCGCTCAGAAACTATCGGCAACGAGACAGAGATCTGCGGCTTTGTTGGGGTGTTCTTGAACTAGTATGAGGGGAAGCAGGGAGGGCAGATGTTTGTGCAGCCACTTTTCAGAAGTTCAAAAGGCCCCGCTTTCACTGAAAATGGAGTTAAGGACTGGAAAAATCGAAAGACAAAACTTCAGAAACATTCGTAATCTGGCACCACAAACTGTTCTGAAAGGTGGCATGTGTTCAAACAGTCGAAGGAAGTAGGTCCTGGCTGTAGCCTCACAGTTAACAAATTCTCACAAAGTGGTGGTGCGTGAAAAAAGTATGCTACGAAAATATTTTACCTCAAGTTCTGTAAAACCAGATTCAGATCAAGCTGTTTGTATAGATAACAGCAATTTAAATACATGTGGAAATTGTGAAGAGGATGTTCCAGACAAGGGAATGAGCGAAAAGGATTCAGAGTTTTCAGAGTATTCAGATCGGCGGGAAGAATTGACGTTAAACCAGCCAAGCATTGTCTCTTCCAATGACAGTGAAATGCAACTATATCATGTACTACAGTGTTGACTTTGATATCCCAGCTGCCGTTGCCGTCTGGCGGTTGTGCAGTAGCAAAAGGAGAATATGTTCGTTAGACCTGCTTTCGCAATTGCGGGGGGAGAAAAATCGACCTTCTCTCACAAATATTTTTTTATGTTGGCCAGAACAATTTCTTGTGAGGGTTTGGACAATTTATTTTGGGGAGAATTAGTCTCCCCAAGCCTCCTATATGCGCCGCCTATGCCTGGATTCTAAATCAAGCACGCATTCGCACAAGTGTATCAATCATACATGAATGTTCATGTGGACACAGTCACACTACATACAGACAGGGCTCTACCCTGTCACAGAGACACACTTTAATGTATATAAAACGTAATGAGTGAAGCAGGTATTTACAGCTCTGCTAGGACAGCTGTCTCCGGGGAAGAGCTGCCCATAATTAATGCTGAATCAGAATGTAGATTGTCATTAAATAATTGCCTGACCCTCCCATAATTTTGCAAAATTGCCTTGTTGCGAAAAAGGGCTTGTTGTTGTACTGCTTGTTGTTTCTACTGTTTAATTCTGCAGTGGACTGTTCAAGCTCCTTCCTTATACTGACTGCATTTTTAAATGTTACTTCTTAAAGACGTTTTGAATCCTGCACAGATTATTTTGTTGCACAATTAAAAACATTTTAAAATTAAGTCTGATCATTGGCATTTTCAGATCAATCATATGGTTTTCTAACTGTGGTTGTCTAACTGCCTAGAATCTCTTGGGAAGTAAGTGTCAGCAAAGATACAAACTGATGTGTGAATGAGTCCTCTTTGAACAAGTTCTTGAGTTGCACTGAAACTGCACCAAACAAACAATGGAGAACTGATAATCTGAAGACAACATCTGTAAATAAAACATTCTTCCTAGGAAAGGCAGACTAGGAAGGAATGAAACAGAGCTGAAGAGAGATAGACTGCGGTAAAATACATAGACAACGGTTGCCTGAATATAGATATATATATATATATAATATATACAGAATATATATAGTTATATATATCTATATATATATATATATATATATAAAAATATATATATATATATATATTATTATATATATATGCACGTACAGAACAATTAGTTCTAAAAGTAAGCAAATCAAAGTCTAAAATTGTTTAATGGATCCATTAAAAAGCAACTATCAATAGAAAACAGACACTTTATAGAGCAAATAAAAGAGCAAGAACAAAGTAAACAGAAAGAGTACGTGGAGCTGCAAGTCGTCAAACAAGAAGTTAGAAAGGCTAAGAGAGAGACAGAAAAGAACATTTCCAAGGGAGCTAAAACCAATTAAAAAGTGTTTCCAATACTATAACAGCAAAAGAACAATAAGGGAGGAAATAGTGTCTGAAAGATAAAAATGGAGAATACATTAAACACATATTTTCTACAAGTATATGCTAAAAAGGATATGGACAACACAAGCAACTTTTACTCAACATAACCCATAACTTAAATTGTTCCCACTCAGTTTTAAATGACTTGAGCATAACAGAGGCTAAGGTTTCAAAGGAACTAGGAGCGCTTAATTAAACAAATCCCCAGGGCCAGATGGGATCGTCCCAATAGTACTCAAAGAAATGAAGGATATTATTTACAAACCACTAACCAAGATCATGCAACAGTCTCTGAAGACAGGGGCTGTGCTGACAGACTGGTGAATTGCAAACGTAATACCGATCCACAAAAAGGGAAACAAAACTGATCCAGGTAACTACAGACCAATAAGCCTGACTTCTATTATATGCAAACTTATGGAAACTATAATAAGATCCAAAATGGAAGATTATCTATATGGCAACAGTATTCTAGGAGTTATAGTCAGCATGGATTTAAGAAAGGCAGATTGTGTCTAACAAACCTGCTAGATTTTTATGAGGATGCAACATTTACAATGGATAATTGTAAAGCCTATGACATGATTGATTTGGATTTCCAGAATGTTTTTGATAAACTTCAGCATAAAAGACTGTTTCTCACACTAAAAGCAGTAGGAATTCAAGGTAATGTATGCACAAGCATGAAGGAGTGGTCAATATTAGGCTCACTGCTGTTTTTATTATATTATTTACCTAGATTCCGGTATAGTCAGCAAACTTGTTAACTTTGCAGATGATACAAATCAGGAGGGGTGGCAAACACTATCACGTCAGACCAGAAACACAAAACCAAAACAAGGAAATGGCGGGGCAAACGGTGACACTACGGCACTTAGCATTTTAGAAAACAATAAACAAATAAAAGATTTAAACAAAACAAAATGACACAAAACAAAAGGCATAATTATGGTTTTATAATTATGGTAATTTATTAATTATCTTATTGCCTCTCAGCCATAGTTTGCATGAGTTTATTAATCTACGTGACTGTCAGCTACTTAAATAATCAGTAGTTGACAGTCACGCATCCTCATGAGCAATCTAGAACACATAACAATAACAACTAATTGTGAGGACTTTTCATCTGTGCCGCAAACAATAATAATACAATTAAATAAGGCTGGTCATATTTACATAAATCATAATAACTATACACACAGACACATAGGGGCGGGAGCCACAGGCTGACACAAGGCACATGACATTTAATAGAGATAAGTGTAAGGTACTGCATGTAGGCAATACATATGTACGTTATAAATATCTTATGGGAATTTTTTTGACATTTTTGACCTGAAAAAAAAAACAAGGACCATGGGCCACAAATGGAAATTAGGTGCTGGGGTTATTAGATTAGAAAATAGGTTTGGGAGATTCTGGGATCAATAAGCTACTAACAACCACTCAAGCAAGATGGGGCAAATAGCCTCCTCTCGTTTGTAACCAAAAAAGCAAAAAAGCAAAAAGAGAAGTGAAAGATTAAAGACAACATTATCAAATAAAACATTCTTCTAAGGAATGCAGAACTGAAAGTCTGAAGACAGCATTTACAAATAAAACACTTTTCCAAAGAATTCTGAAATTAAATGTTGAAGACAACACATTCAAATAAAACATTCTTCCTTAAAACAACTGAATTCAGACTTAGCCGGAAAGATTTTTAAAATACCTCATCAGCGTTTCATTCAGGTCAAAAGCACACGTTTTCATTAATATTTTAAAACTTGAACAAATTTTGTATTATTAAATACTTAAAAAAATCAATATAACAATGTAAATCTTTACAAACATAAATAATGCATATATAAATAAGAAATACACTTAAAATCCTTAATATTTCTAGTGGATTGGAACATGGGTTTCATCAGAATTGATAGCCCTATTTGAATGTTGGGACCCTTTAAAAATGAGCACATATCCTCCCTGTCCAATACAGGTATTCAGCCCAGGGACTCGCAGTGTTATTTAGAAAGCACACTCATCACATGATCAAAGTTGAAACTTTCTTGTATTAGAGAGATATTAACAATATGGGACCCTCCAGTATGGAGTATATTTAGAAAAATAACTCAGAGCTTCCATCATGGAGTGTGACCCCAATATGTGTCCCTGGTTCCATCGTATTGCTTATTTAAAGTATGTTGTGAATATGGGGGTGGGGTGGTCCCTGAGAGTCTCCTCTGGTAAAAGCGCTGCCGCATGGCACACAGGCTGTGTCACACAGCACAGGTTTGAACCTTGGCTGTGCAAAGTGGCCGGTCCTTGATGGGAACTCCTTCGCATTGTCCCAGACGCTCCTGTGGTCAGGGAGGAAAATCCGGAGTGAACTTCTCCTCATTACTCTGCAGTGGCCCCTGCCAGGCGCTCACTGAGCTCAGGGCAGACACCTGCAGGGCAGGTCTCGGTCCTCCAGAGGCTGGCAGCCCAATCACAGCCACTCTCGACTTCCTGAGTGAAAAAAGGTAACTGGCTTGGGATCATGGGATCGAAGGACGCCCACTGAACCTTCGGGTCTCATGAGCTGGGTGGGGAATTGCTGCGGTGAGGAGAAAAATCAGAAAATAAAAACCATCGGGCACTGTTAAATTGAAACAAATAAATGCATCTGAGCATAGAGAATACTATCGTTGTGGTATATGTTTTTTATTCACTGCAGGAGGGTGTCCCTGTAAATCATCAGCCCTGACAGGCGAGTAGTTTATGTAAGGATATCCTCCTAAGGTGTTTCCTACCGTTACAAGTTTGTTATCTTATACATTTGAAATTATTACCTCTGAAGTGTCAATCTTTGAAAAGATTTAACATGATGAAATTGATAGCACCTAATTTTAATTCAGTTAGTGTTAGTGGTGCTGTTGTAATGGTAAATGATGATCACTTGTTTAAGTGTATCATGCCACTTCTCCACACTTGTTCTGTTCATGTTATTCGAACAGCTCATTATTTTGAAATATCTATATGAGTGTGCTGCCATGCCTGTCTCCTGTTGGACCAAAGTGTGTGTGTATGTATGTGTGTGTGTGTGTATATATATATGTGTGTGTGTGTGTGTGTGTGTGTGTGTGTGTGTGTGTGTGTATATATATATATATATATATATATATATATATATATATATATATATATATATATATATATATATATATATACAGTGCCTTGAAAAAGTATTTGCCCCCTCTCACAGCGCCGTGGAGGAATTTTGGCCCACTCCTTCATGCAGAACAGCTTCAACTTAGTGACATTTGTGGGTTTTTGAGCATAAATTGCTCGTTTCAGGTCTTGCCAGGTCTTAGGTCTGAGCTTTCCCTTCCCATCCACACTGCAACACCTTACAAAACATACAGCTTTTTACTGTCAAAACAATAACAAAACAACATGGCTACGCCGTCATATATACAAATAATTCATAATAATAATAACAACAATAACGTAAACTCGATAATGGATAATTGCAAAGCATATGACATGGTTTATTTAGATTTCCAGAAAGCTTTTGACAAAGTCCCGCACAAAAGATTAATTCTCAAACTGAACGCAGTTGGGATTCAAGGAAACACATGTACATGGATTAGGGAGTGGTTAACATGTAGAAAACAGAAAGTACTGATTAGAGGAAAAACCTCAGAATGGAGTGTGGTAACCAGCGGTGTACCACAGGGATCAGTATTAGGTCCTCTGATATTCCTAATCTACATTAATGATTTAGATTCTGGTATAGTAAGCAAACTTGTTAAATTTGCAGACGACACAAAAGTAGGAGGAGTGGCAAACACTGTTGCAGCAGCAAAGGTCATTCAAAATGATCTAGACAAGACTCAGAACTGGGCAGATACATGGCAAATGACATTTAATAGAGAAAAGTGTAAGGTACTGCACGCAGGAAATAAAAATGTACATTATAAATATCATATGGGAGATATTGAAATTGGAGAAGGAATCTATGAAAAAGACCTAGGAGTTTTTGTTGACTCAGAAATGTCTTCATCTAGGCAATGTGGGGAAGCTATAAAAAAGGCTAACAAGATACTCGGATACATTGTGAAAAGTGTTGAATTTAAATCAAGGGAAGTAATGTTAAAACTGTACAATGCACTTGTAAGACCTCATCTTGAATATTGTGTGCAGTTCTGGTCACCTCGCTATAAAAAAGATATTGCTGCTCTAGAAAGAGTGCAAAGAAGAGCGACCAGAATTATTCCGGGCTTAAAAGGCATGTCATATGCAGACAGGCTAAAAGAATTGAATCTGTTCAGTCTTGAACAAAGAAGACTACGTGGCGACCTAATTCAAGCATTCAAAATTCTAAAAGGTATTGACAGTGTGGACGCAAGGGACTTTTTCAGCCTGAAAAAAGAAACAAGGACCAGGGGTCACAAATGGAGTTTAGAAAAAGGGGCATTCAGAACAGAAAATAGGAGACACTTTTTTACACAGAGAATTGTGAGGGTCTGGAATCAACTCCCCAGTAATGTTGTTGAAGCTGACACCCTGGGATCCTTCAAGAAGCTGCTTGATGAGATTTTGGAATCAATAAGCTACTAACAACCAAACGAGCAAGATGGGCCGAATGGCCTCCTCTCGTTTGTAAACTTTCTTATGTTCTTATGTTCTTAAACTAAAAACATATATACAAGCAGGGCTTTGCCCTGCCCCTTTTAATAATGTACAGGGCTATCTCCTGCTGCCCTGCTACACAAATATATACCTTCATAAATATGAAGAATATATCAGTCAATCAATCTTTATTTTATATAGCACCTTTCATAGTGGACCACCATCACAAAGAGCTTTACAAGATGCAGAAACACCAGAATCCATAATACTTTAAATACAGAGAAGTGCATAATACATGATATACAGCAAAAAACAATGCTTAATACAATACAGGCACAAATGCATTATATATGATATAGTAGCATAATACATGAAATAGTAGCAACAACACAGCAGCTAATAACAGATATCAGGCTTAAAGAGCATGGAAACCAACAGAGAACTGATTTAAAGTGAGCAACTGTGGGAGCGTCACACAGCAAAGCTGGAAGAGAGTTCCAAAAAGTTGGAGCCATGAGGCTAAACAAGCGTTCTCCAAGTGTGGTGCACATTTGCTTAGGGATTTTTACTGACCAGGCCATAGTAGGAGGACCTCAGCTTGCAGGCAGGGACATAGCGGGTCAGCAGGTTGAGGAGGTACTCGGGACCTATGTGATGAAAGGCATTATAGGTGAGCAGGAGAGTTTTGAACATAATCCTGAACTTTACAGGTAGCCGGTGCAGATGGGCAAGAGGGGGGGGGGGGGGGGGGGGTCATGTGTTCACATTTTTTACATCTGGTAAGGATCATGGCAGTGGCATTCTGAAGTAGCTGCAGTCAGTTTATGGTGCGTGCCAGGAGGACCACCAGTAATATAGACTTATATAATATATATATATTATATATATATATATATATATATATATATATATAACTGACATGTGTTCATTTAATTCAGCTGGAGGTACATTTTCAACACATCGGTTCTAATTTTGTGTTGCTGTTATAAATCGTTGAAAGAGAGAGGCAGAACCCCTGCATGCACACACCAACATGCAACCCCTGCATGCACACACCACCATGCAACCCCTGCACACAATCCACCATGCAACCCCTGAACATATAACCATGCAACGCCTGCACACACCACCATGCAACCCCTTAACACACACCACTATGCAACTCCTGCACACAATACCATGCAACCACTGCATGCACACACCACCATGCAACCCTACACGCACCCACCACCATGCAACCCTGCACACAATCTACCATGCAACCCCTGAACATATAACCATGCAACGCCTGCACACACCACCATGCAACCCCTTAACACACACACCACCATGCAACCCCTGCACACACACACCACGTGCAACCCCTGCACACACACACCACCATGCAACCCCTTCATGCACCTATATCAGCTCTTTCACTTATGGAATCCTCACTTCTCCCACTTTAACTGCTGTGTCAGTGTACTGGCAAAGTAAATAGCTGCCACGTGTAAAGAGCTTTGGTATTCTATGGGATGAAGGTGCTATATAAATTCAAGGTATTATCTTTTGTTTAAATAAAAAGCCTTTTAAAACTAGTGGTATAGTAATTTTGGGAGTTAAACGTGTCTGAAGACCCTAAAATATGGTAAATCTGATCGCTTTACACTCACTGTAAAGAAATTGTAGTCACTACACTACACATCGCTTGTTTCATAAAATACATACATTCTGCCTGGAGAAGCACATAACAAATGCAGAATTAGCAAGAAACAATTGGGAGATTCATGACGTGTTTGAATTAAAAAGGGTGCAATATAAATGTGGTGATATAGAGGAATGAATCTGCTAGCAGGGTTTTTTTCATATCACCCTATTTGCAAAAATAGTCGTTTGTAGTTCCATTTCTGTTTTCCTTAGGCCATCAGTTAAAAAAGGCTGTCAAAAGGTCATCATTTTAAAAAAAAGGCTGACATTTTTACAAAAAGCCATCAAAAGGCTGTCAAACTTACAAATGGCTGTCATTTGACAAAAACCTGATTTTTTAAAAAATCCCTCAAAAAAAGTCTGTCACTTTGAAAAAAAGTTTTTTAAAGCAGTTGTCACGGGTGGGGTGACCAGGGGTAGCTGTAGTAAACCTGCTTTTAGAATTTGTAATGACTATGCCACATTGCGTTTGGTAAGGACAAGGACCTTGATGACTGAGTAGATAATAATTTTCCCTGTGGAGAGTCTTTTTATCACCGGGTTCCAATATACACACACTGGATGCTTGGATAGGTAAAACCTATTTTTATTGTTTCTCAACAGGGTTAAAATAGAATACTAAAAACCACACAGGAACAAGATTAAAAAAACAAGAGACAGGTAAAACCACAAAAAATAAAAACCACACCAGGCTTTCCCCTCCTGTTGGTAGTTTTCAAGAAAATGGCAGATGCCAAAAAGAAGGAATCAGTCTCTGATAGCTCTGGGGAGTCCCAAAAGACCCCTCTCCCCGACATCCGCTTCCCTCGCAGCCTGAACCCGCCGCGGACCCCACCACACCCACCGTCTGGACCTCGACCCTCCGCGCTAACTGGTAAGTATCTCTGGACCAGGATGATGGACCTCAATCCTTGGGACAACAAGGCGGATCTTGAGTGTGTCCTGGCAGGACTACAAAGAGATCGCTCAGCGTAAGTAAGTACAAAGTATAAACATATTAAAAAGTTAGAGTAGTTCTGGAAATGATTAAAGTGCAAATGTAATGATGTTATCTCGTCTTGCCTCAGATCCTTGGCCGTCTCCCGGAACCATGACCTTGACTCTGCTGGAGAATGGATTGTCCAAGGAGTGCCAACCAGACACAGCAAGGCAGTTACCTAAAATAAAAATATGTTTATTTGTAAACCAAAAATGTCTTCCTTTCCAATACTGCTGTCTCCTTGCTATTCTTCCAGACTTCTTGTGTCCCGGTTCTTTGATGGAGCCAGATTAAGTTAAAATGTGTTTGCCCACTGATGACAGGAAGGAGAATGTAGAGATGGGAGCCCAGCTAACAATATTTAAGTTTTTTCAGGTATCAGGCTTTTAAAGACTGTCACCCACACTTGTGAGCAGAAACTGACTCACTGAGAGCAGAAACTGACCCAAGACTGTCACAGCTACTGGAAGCAGGCTGCTCTTTGGGAAACAAATTGAACACTTCTGAAACTGCAACAAATATTGTAATGACTGTAATGTGTTTTAGAAAATGTTTTTAGCAGATCTGCACAGGCCTGTCATGTTGGAACATGCAGGAGCATGCTGAGTTATTTTAACTAACCTGTATTGATTGAAATAATATGATATACTCTTTGTCAATAATTATAGTAATACTGTATATACTCCTTTCAAATAGATTTGTAAAACCAGTAGAAAATATTATTAGCAGTCTATGACAGCATATGCTGGAAGGAGTCAAACTTGGCAGCCTCTTATCATAAGGCCTTGTTAGCATATTCCAGTTTTATGAGAAAAAGTAGCCAGTTTCTTTAATTATTTTTATTACTTTCGGATTAGATATAAAACCAGCATAAATAATATTGCAGCAAATTATGAACAGGCTACAATGACTTGCTAAGAAAACTGAACACGTGTTAATGTTAGAAAACAAAGCTTGTCTAGGTGCCTTTGTTATTCGTGCACATACACTCTTGGAAGCCGGTAACCTTGAAAGAAGCAGGCATCTGGGGGAACTAAACATGGAGGCTAGGTATTGCAAATTAGCAAAAACAAAAGGGTAACCCTTCTTAGACAGAACGATATTTGAACCTAAAAAGACCTATTTGATTTTATTTGATTGTGTTGTTACTAAGAATAGAGGTTTTAAATAAAAAATGTATTCTGATCTAATAATTGAGTGACAAAACTATCTGAAGAGAAATAATATGTTTTAATTATTTTGGTCTAATAAGAAACATAATATTTAAACTAAAGTGTTTTTGCTTGTTTAAGGCTCTACTGTAATACAAATAGACTGTAAAAGCAGGAGCGAGCATTTCATTTAATCAGTTTAAGAATTAGATCATTTTCTTTCTGCAACTAAACAAAATATCTTTTAGACATTAAAATATCCATGAAATTAAAGAATAGAAATGTTTACTTTATTTAAAGGATTCACTGCAATAAAAAACAGGAACTGTTAGGTTGCAATATTAGACAAATAAAGTGTAAACTGTATTACACAATAAATCTACAGAAAAACAGCCTGGCCCTTATCTGCTAGCAAGCAGAGCACTGCTAGATATGGAAGGATCTCTTCGGCAGTTTTTACTTGTGATCTATGATAAGAAACCCTGGCAGTAGGAGGGAGCATTTCATGAATTAGGAGAGTTGTGTCCAATCAGTTATTATCAACTAAGTAGCGACTTTCTTTGGGATAAAACTAACTTCATGCGGTGAATTTGGAGAAGTGCTTCATATACATCAGAAAAATAGCCTTGGCAGCAAGGTGTCGGAATCCTTCTTGAGCGGCAACTTTTAGAAACAGAGAGAGGTCAGCCCAGGTTTCTCTCTGAGAATGGCACAGTTAAATAGGCTGTTACACTTAACATGTTTATTATAGCTTACATTTAAATGAAACTAACTGAACTGACCACTGTATGCTTATTCAAAGACAGTCTTTGTCCCATACTTTGTTAACACACATTTGTATATGAAGTTAAACTGGCCCATTGACAACACTGAAAAGGTAACATAATATGCGGCTAAGAAGGACATATATTTTTTGATCCTGCTATGTGTATATATGAGAGGTGTTTTTAATGTGTAACACCAAATAGAGCTGGTGTTACACATTAAAAACACATCTCATATGTACACATATACTTGTATTATAGCAAGGATTCTGAGAACTTTGGTCCACCTGACTTTTTAGAAAAAGGAGGATTTGGAAAAAGACAGTGACGAAATCCTGTTCTAATATTTTTTTTTGTAAGAAGTGATATCCAATCAGTTTTGAAAAGGAGTTAATCAGATCCTTCTAGAATGTATAATGAACTCAAAGATAAGAAATGTCAAGGCCAAGTGATGATTAGATTTACTTGGGACTTCTGATGTATTCAATGGAGGAAAATCCTATATAAGCCCAAAGCAAGACCCCATTCGATATCACTCGACTTGTTAACTACAAGTTGTGTGGTCCATGCTCTGAGGATCTCGGAAAAACTGACTGCTGTTTGGTCGTATTCACATGTCTCTGCCTTTTTGAAGACAGTTCTTATTTTTCAATATATCCTACACTACACTTCCATACACTGGAAGGTAAGCATTTATTTGACTTTAATATCTCTTTTATATTGATGCATTACTATAAGGTATAGAAATTATGTTTTAGTCTTAAGAGAGATATATATATATATATATATATATATATATATATATTATATATATATATATATATATATATTATATATATATATATATATATAATGTTCTAGAATTTAGCATTGGCTGTTTTTAGCTTTTTGCATTTTATAGCCTGAAGGCTAAGCATATGATAACAATTTGCATTACTGTATTGAAGTACTAATGCTGTTTACCTGTAAAGGCACTGGAAACGCCCAGGCTGCCTATTAGCAGGGATCCCAAGTAGCTTGCAATTATTCAATACATTTAAAGCATTTAATAAATGGAAAAGAACACTTGTACTGCTCTAATTTGTTAAAACTTAAAATCAAATGCGTCTGTGTGGTCTTCTTGATTATTAAAAGTCATCTGGACATGTTGTAAGCCCAGTGCAGGAACAATCCACTTACAGGAGTCCCATACTTCTCTACAGCTAGGTATTGCAATTTAGCAAATACAAAAGGGTAACCCTTTTTAGACAGAATGATATTTGAAACTAAAAAGACCTATTTGATTTTATTTGATTGTGTTGTTACTAAGCATAGAGGTTTAAAATAAAACAAAAGAGTATTCTGATCAAATAATAGAGTGATAAAACTCTCTGAAGAGAAATAATATGCTTTAATTATTTTGGTCTAATAAGAAACATAATATTTAAACTAAAGTGTTTTTTGCTTGTTTAAGGCTCTACTGTAATACAAATAGACTGTAAAAGCAGGAGCGAGCATTTCATTTAATCAGTTTAAGAATTAGTTCATTTTCTTTCTCCAACTAAATAAGATATCTTTTAGACATTAAAATATCCATTAAATTAAAGAATAGAAATGTTTACTTTATTTAAAGGATTCACTGCAATAAAAAACAGGAACTGTTAGGTTGCAATATTAGACAAATAAAGTGTAAACTGTATTACACAATAAATCTACAGAAAAATAGCCCAGCTTTGGTCCACCTGACTTTTTAGAAAATGGAGGAGTTGGAAAAAGACAGTGACGAAATCCTGTTCTAATATTTTTTTTGTAAGAAGTTATATCCAATCAGTTTTGAAAAGGAGTTGACCAGATCCTTCTAAAATGTATAATGAACTTAAATATGCATTGCTATAAGGTATAGTGATTATGATTTAATCTTAAGAGAATTGAGATAACATCATATATCGAAAAAACGTAAAATATCGGACTTCCATAAGCCTAAACATAATGACATTACCTGGCATGATTACTAAATTTTTAAATTTCCTGTAAAGGCACTGGAAACGTCCAGGCTTGCATGTGTGTGGTGTGTGTGTGTGTGTGTGTGTGTGTGTGTGTGTGTGTGTGTGTGTGTGTGTGTGTGTGTGTGTGTGTGTGTGTGTGTGTGTGTGTGTGTGTGTGTGTGTGTGTGTGTGTGTGTGTGTGTGTGTGTGTCAGTGTGTGTGTGTGTGTGTGTGTGTGTGTGTGTGTGTGTGTGTGTGTGTGTGTGTGTGTGTGTGTGTGTGTGTGTGTGTGTGTGTGTGTGTGTGTGTGTGTGTGTGTGTGTGTGTGTGTGTGTGTGTGTGTGTGTGTGTGTGTGTGTGTGTGTGTGTGTGTGTGTGTGTGTGTGTGTGTGTGTGTGTGTGTGTGTGTGTGTGTGTGTGTGTGTGTGTGTGTGTGTGTGTGTGTGTGTGTGTGTGTGTGTGTGTGTGTGTGTGTGTGTGTGTGTGTGTGTGTGTGTGTGTGTGTGTGTGTGTGTGTGTGTGTGTATGTGTGTGTGTGTGTGTGTGTGTGTGTGTGTGTGTGTGTGTGTGTGTGTGTGTGTGTGTGTGTGTGTGTGTGTGTGTGTGTGTGTGTGTGTGTGTGTGTGTGTGTGTGTGTGTGTGTGTGTGTGTGTGTGTGTGTGTGTGTGTGTGTGTGTGTGTGTGTGTGTGTGTGTGTGTGTGTGTGTGTGTGTGTGTGTGTGTGTGTGTGTGTGTGTGTGTGTGTGTGTGTGTGTGTGTGTGTGTGTGTGTGTGTGTGTGTGTGTGTGTGTGTGTGTGAGTGTGTGTGTGTGTGTGTGTGTGTGTGTGTGTGTGTGTGTGACTGTGTGTGTGTGTGTGTGTGTGTGTGTGGTGTGTGTGTGTGTGTGTGTGTGTGTGTGTGTGTGTGTGTGTGTGTGTGTGTGTGTGTGTGTGTGTGTGTGTGTGTGTGTGTGTGTGTGTGTGTGTGTGTGTGTGTGTGTGTGTGTGTGTGTGTGTGTGTGTGTGGTGTGTGTGTGTGTGTGTGTGTGTGTGTGTGTGTGTGTGTGTGTGTGTGTGTGTGTGTGTGTGTGTGTGTGTGTGTGTGTGTGTGTGTGTGTGTGTGTGTGTGTGTGTGTGTGTGTGTGTGTGTGTGTGTGTGTGTGTGTGTGTGTGTGTGTGTGTGTGTGTGTGTGTGTGTGTGTGTGTGTGTGTGTGTGTGTGTGTGTGTGTGTGTGTGTGTGTGTGTGTGTGTGTGTGTGTGTGTGTGTGTGTGTGTGTGTGTGTGTGTGTAGGGGTTGCATGTGGATGTGTGTGGAAGGGAATTGGAGTGCAAGTTTGGCGCAAAAGAGGGGTGGGAAGCGAGGGTGCAGGGAAAAGACTGGGAAGGGCAGGGTAAAAGAAAAACTATTACAATAATTTATTTTCATTTTCGACTCCCAGTCCCCTTTTCTCACCTTATGCTTAGATTTTGTGATTATTTAATTATTGTAAAGATAAACAGCCTCCATCTACTTACGGTTGAAGTCTCATTTCTGTCCCCAAAAGAATCCAAAACACTACAATATGTTGATAGACATTAGATAAGAAAATTAGATGTGCATTTTTTTTTTTTTGGAATACCATGTTCCTTCTCAAAAATGACAAATGAAAAGGACAGCTTGAATAAATTTGCATGTATCTATTTCAGTACAATGAAGTTTCTTCATTGTAATAAAGAAATCCTCTTTTGAACGTTTACATTTTATTTCTGTTTCTTCAGAAAATATGATGTTTTCTGGGGAGAGTAAAAAACACATTAACTTTGATTCATGTACTAAGGGTTACTCTTAAATGAATTCACGATCCAGTTTATGGTAAACTGTGCATGCATGACTTAGACACTTGGCTGTCAGCTGAGCAGAATATCCCAAAAACTGGACTGAATTTGAAAATCCAAAGTAGCCCAGAATTTGGGACGTTATCCGCAAACCAAATCGGTCTGGAATTTGGGATGTAAATGAAAACGGGGCAGTCTATATGCATTTTCTATAACAGTATATTGTGCAAACGATTATAAATATAAGCTATTTGAAAGAAAAAAGTACACCATCACAGAAAGCCAATTCTTACATTCATGCATAACATGATAATTCATGTAAAGCAATAACCTATAGTTTGTTGTATTAGTACATTAATCTCTCTCTCTCTCTCTCTCTCTCTCTGATCTCAATGTTAAAAATCCCTGCAAGCTTTCCCACTCGTGTGACGACATATTCCTGTGACAGACAAGGACCAATCAAATCGTGAGACTGTTATGAGCTTTCATCCCAAAAAACAGGTCTGTGTCATACCTCTGCTGTAGATTTGCTTTGCAAGAAGAAGCTGGAAAAAAGGGCAGTTCTTCAGAGCTCGAGCTGCAACTAAAACAATACATTTTTAGAACAGATACATTCAAAACAACTCATAATGTGGTGGGTTTTTTTTTTTTTTTTTTTTTTTTTACATGTTTCTGAGTGTGACTAAGGACAGCACATTATTTTGACCTTGAAGGAAGTCCAGTTACCTCTAAAGTTCAATGTGTTCGTAAAACTGAGAAAATAAACATCTCACACATGGACAACATCAGACAAATATCCAGACATAAACAATAAGGAGAAAAGTCTGTAAGACTCATTATCTCAAGAGTGAGAGTATTGCAATATTAATACCTAAATCAACAGTTCACATATAGTCACATCACCCCCTTTAAAAGATAACAATAGGTCTGAAGACTGCTTCAGTCAGTGTCCAATAGCGAATATCACCTTTGGAGTTGACGCCAGCACCAAACTAATACTACTGTATTTAAAGCGTACTCATGCAAAAGTGTCTTTCCATTCAAACAAAATCATCTCTTTATGGAAAAATATAATTTCCAGCAATTTGTTTATAGGAAGAGAATACAAATAAATAAATAAATAAATAAATCCTGAGGGGAAGCTTCTCTTGAAAAGATGCACACACAGCTTTGGACTGAAGCCATGTTATAAAACCAGAAACCAGTTCCCTCGTTTCTGTAGTTCTAAAGTATTGCAATGTTTTTAATGTTTGGGGGATAAGTGGGTTATAATATTTGTCAGCTAATGGTCAGAGAGTTACTTATGTGGTTTAAGACTGTTTTGAAATTGTGTTGCAGAGGAAGGAAAGTTGAAAAATAAGAGATTTGGAAAAAAGAAACGGTGAAGAGGAACCACCTGATATGGTAGATTCCTGGTAAATCTATTCCTGATTTCTTTGCCTGGTCCAGTTTAATTAGTTTAATTAGACCTCGCTGCCATGGCTCTGCAGCGCCATGCTGGCACTGTTCCGTCACTGTTATGAAAGCATGTTGTTTCTATGATTTTTGTACAATTTTTTTCCAGCACCATACCAAGATTCAAGATTGAAAAAATGTTGATTAAAAAGCAAAAACAGTGCTCTCAACAGTGCTCTCAACAGTGAAAGAGTCCAGAACATGGAACCAACTCCAAGCAACAGTTACAAGTTAATTCCACAGGACATATCTGTACAGTCTCATCTCTGATTTCTGCTCCAGTTTACTATTAAACCCTCTGCTGCTGATGAGACTCCAGTACAGCAGCAGCAGGTTTAGCAGCAGCAATATTATTGAAAGTGTGTCCAGAGGAGAAATTCAGCTCACTGAGGCAGAGAGCTGGACAGAGACAAAGAGTGGGTCAATCATTTAGAGAAAAATAATTATTAGTGAGGAGGATTGTTGATATGAGTGTGTGATTCTCTCAACAGTGGGGATGACCACGAGGAGGAGTGAAAGAGAGAGATGAAGGAGAAACAGAAGAGAGAGATGGATGATAAAAAGAAAAATGCGATAGAGGAGAAACATAGGAGAGAGATGGAGGTGAGGCTGAAAGAGATGGAGAAGAATCAGAAGAGAGAGACGGAGGAGAAACAGAAGAGAGAGGTGGAGGTGGGGCTGAAAGAGATGGAGAAGAATCAGAAGAGAGAGACGGAGGAGAAACAGAAGAGAGAGGTGGAGGTGAGGCTGAAAGAGATGGAGAAGAATCAGAAGAGAGGAATGGAGGAGAGTCTGAAAGAGATGGAGAAGAATCAGAAGAGAGAGGTGGAGGAGAGGCTGAAAGAGATGGAGAAGAATCAGAAGAGAGGAATGGAGGAGAGTCTGAAAGAGATGGAGAAGAATCAGAAGAGAGGAATGGAGGAGAGACTGAAAGAGATGGAGAAGAATCAGAAGAGAGGAATGGAGGAGAGACTGAAAGAGATGGAGAAGAATCAGAAGAGAGGAATGGAGGAGAGACTGAAAGAAATAGAGAAAAAACAGAAGAAAGAAATGGAGAAGAATCAGAAGAGAGGAATGGAGGAGAGGCTGAAAGAGATGGAGAAGAACCAGACGAAGTGCAAAAAGAGGTATTGTCGATGCCCAGTCCAGCAGCCTGTCTCTTCTATATCAGTTTATAAGCCCAGTCCAGCAGCTTGTCAGGGGAGGGTGTGTTTTTAATGAACAACAAAATGTATTTAGTGAGGATTATTGATATGAGTGTGTGATTCTCTAAACTCACTCTGTCTCTCTCTCTCTGTCTCTCTCTCTCCCTCTGTGGTTCTCCATGTCACTGTTGTTGTCCTAGTTGCTGTTCCAGTTGCTGTCCTAGTTTCTGTTCCAGTTGCTGTCCTAGTTGCTGTTCCAGTTGCTGTTCCAGTTGCTGTCCTAGTTGCTGTCCTAGTTGCTGTCCCAGTTGCTGTCCTAGTTGCTGTCCTAGTTGCTGTCCCAGTTGCTGTCCTAGTTGCTGTTCCAGTTGCTTTTCCAGTTGCTGTCCTAGTTGCTGTCCTAGTTGCTGTCCCAGTTGCTGTCCTAGTTGCTGTCCTAGTTGCTGTTCCAGTTGCTGTCCTAGTTGCTGTTCCAGTTGCTGTCCTAGTTGCTGTCCTAGTTGCTGTCCCAGTTGCTGTCCTAGTTGCTGTTCCAGTTGCTGTCCTAGTTGCTGTCCTAGTTGCTGTTCCAGTTGCTGTCCCAGTTGCCGTCCCTGTGGTTGCCTGGTTCCACTCCTGTACATTGGCTCAATACTTCTACTGATGATCTCCATTTACAATGTAAGAACAAGCATTGTTACTGAAACTAAACCCAGTCGAAGTCATTCTCAGTGTGTCTTCAACGTCAATTCAATGCCACTAGAAGTCTTTATCAGTAAGTCTTCTTCAGTGTCAATTCAATGCAATTTCCTCTAGAAGTCTTTCTCAATGAGTCTTCAGTGTCAATTCAATATGGTTTCCACTAGAAGTCTTTCTCAGTGAGTCTTCAGTGTCAATTCAATGCGATTTCCACTAGAAGTCTTTCTCAGTGAGTCTTCAGTGTCAATTCAATGCAGTTTCCACTAAAGGCTTTCTCAGTGAGTCTTCAATGTCAATTCACTGCAGTTTCCACTAAAGGCTTTCTCAGTGAGTCTTCAGTGTCAATTCAATGCAGTTTCCATAAGAACATAAGAACATAAGAAAGTTTACAAACGAGAGGAGGCCATTCGGCCCATCTTGCTCGTTTGGTTGTTAGTAGCTTATTGATCCCAAAATCTCATCAAGCAGCTTCTTGAAGGATCCCAGGGTGTCAGCTTCAACAACATTACTGGGGAGTTGATTCCAGACCCTCACAATTCTCTGTGTAAAAAAGTGTCTCCTATTTTCTGTTCTGAATGCCCCTTTTTCTAAACTCCATTTGTGACCCCTGGTCCTTGTTTCTTTTTTCAGGCTGAAAAAGTCCCTTGCGTCGACACTGTCAATACCTTTTAGAATTTTGAATGCTTGAATTAGGTCGCCACGTAGTCTTCTTTGTTCAAGACTGAACAGATTCAATTCTTTTAGCCTGTCTGCATATGACATGCCTTTTAAGCCCGGAATAATTCTGGTCGCTCTTCTTTGCACTCTTTCTAGAGCAGCAATATCTTTTTTATAGCGAGGTGACCAGAACTGCACACAATATTCAAGATGAGGTCTTACAAGTGCATTGTACAGTTTTAACATTACTTCCCTTGATTTAAATTCAACACTTTTCACAATGTATCCGAGTATCTTGTTAGCCTTTTTTATAGCTTCCCCACATTGCCTAGATGAAGACATTTCTGAGTCAACAAAAACTCCTAGGTCTTTTTCATAGATTCCTTCTCCAATTTCAATATCTCCCATATGATATTTATAATGTACATTTTTATTTCCTGCGTGCAGTACCTTACACTTTTCTCTATTAAATGTCATTTGCCATGTATCTGCCCAGTTCTGAATCTTGTCTAGATCATTTTGAATGACCTTTGCTGCTGCAACAGTGTTTGCCACTCCTCCTACTTTTGTGTCGTCTGCAAATTTAACAAGTTTGCTTACTATACCAGAATCTAAATCATTAATGTAGATTAGGAATAGCAGAGGACCTAATACTGATCCCTGTGGTACACCGCTGGTTACCACACTCCATTCTGAGGTTTTTCCTCTAATCAGTACTTTCTGTTTTCTACATGTTAACCACTCCCTAATCCATGTACATGTGTTTCCTTGAATCCCAACTGCGTTCAGTTTGAGAATTAATCTTTTGTGCGGGACTTTGTCAAAAGCTTTCTGGAAATCTAAATAAACCATGTCATATGCTTTGCAATTATCCATTATCGATGTTGCATCCTCAAAAAAATCAAGCAAGTTAGTTAGGCACGATCTCCCTTTCCTAAAACCATAAGAATAAAGTAGGTCTGAAATTGCACCCTTAATCCAAACTTAGAGAAATCATCAAACTGGAAGACTGACAGATTTGACTTTTTAGATTTTTGGCCATGTTTCCATGACTTTCCATGAGAATTTTAATTTTTTTCCAGGATTTTCCAGGATTTCTTGAGAACATGAAAAGCGTGTGGTCAATCCCTGCTCTTCTCGCTGTTATATTCAGTGCTCTGAGTCTCATTGTCTTCCTGTGCAAGGATCGCAGGTGCATCTTTGCTGGGATGTTCCAACTGATGGCCTGTGAGTTACACACAAGAGGGAGTGAAGAGGGAAAGAGTGGTAGGACAGGGAGAAGAGTAGAGGAGAGGGAAGAAGAGAGGCAGGGAAGGAGGGAGAGGGGTAGAGGAGAGGGAAGGAGAGAGAGAGGAAGAGGAGAGAGAGAGAGAGAGAGAGAGAGGGAGGGAGTGAAAGGGAAAGGGAAAGAGAGGGAGAGATGGGATATTCCAACTGCTGGCCTGTAAGTCACACAGGCTACCTGAGGAAGTAACATTGTTTAATTGAATCCACCCCCCCCACCCCTTCCCCTCTCTTTCTCATATAGGTCTTGTCATTGGGAGTGTTGCCTTGATCTTCACTTACCAGTTTTTAAAGAACGAACAGGAGCACTATTCAAGACTTTCCTATGCCTGGGCATCTTTCTCTCTGGCCTTCATCATCTGTGTGAAATATTTTGTACTTTGTAAGTAAGTGAAAAAGAAGAGGAGAGTAGGGGGGGAGACGAAGGCAGAGGAGGGGAGATGGGTAGAGATGAGAGAGATGGTAGAATGGGAGAACAGGCAATGGGGGAAGAGAGGGCTGAAGAGGGGAGAGGAGAGGTGGGGAGAGGAAAGGAGAGGAGTGAGGAGGGGAGAGGAGGGGAGGGGGAAGAGGAGGAGGGGGAAAGGACAGGAGGAGTGAGGGGGAGAAGAGAGGAAGAGAGAGGAGAGAGGAGACAAGAGAGAAGGAAGAGTATTGATATCAGACCTAGGGCAAATAACTATTTAAACATTTTTAAAAAAGCACACAAAGTTAATATTATTTGAATATATTTAAACATCCAATTCTACCTGCTGCCATTAACAGAGCAACTCACAAAAGGGAATTCATTCATTCATTGATCAGGCTCCTCACTGTTGAACACTTTTCTCCTGAATTTTGAAGTGATTGAAATGAATGTGTTTATATTTGTTTATTTATTTATTTAGCATTCTACTTCAAAGAAAACCTCACCAATAACCACTAGTTCTATGTCTTGTATTGTACTTCTCATTTGTAATACTAATAAATCTTTGCATTTCCTTTAATATTGCCTTGTGAGCTTTATCAACTCAATGATGTGCTGATGGATCTGACCTGGAAATAATATTCTTTGAGTTCTTACACATGCATATTCAACTCTAATACTCTCCTATATTAAATTAAACAACACAACACTGAGGCACAGACACAGCAGCACTGCAGTCTATATCGATAGAGACCTCTAGTGGCCAGGATAGCAACTGCAGCTGCTATTCACCACCGAAGAAGTCATCAATGACATCTTCACCACAGATAAAAGCACAGCTCTTCCTTGAACTCTTATAGGTGCATCTTCAACTTGGATACACTGGTGGTATATATTAAATAATATTTTTTAACTTATTTTTTTAATAAGGTATAGTTAGAGTAGGCCTACTGTTTCTAGATTGCTCCAGTAAAAACACAACTGTATAAATGGGTACCCCAATTTGTATGTGAAAAGAACCAATTATAAAAATAAATAAATATAGTACATAATAATAACTGAGACGCGCGCTATCGTACCTATAATCTTCTCAAGATTTAATAATGTATCTTATTGTGCTTAAACTCAAACCAATTACTTTAAAACTTTACACATAGTGTGGCACTTCTCAATGCTATTCAGAAGAAAACAAAATCCAAGGAAGTTCATTTGTTCGAATAATAAGAACATAAGAACATAAGAAAGTTTACAAACGAGAGGAGGCCATTCGGCCCATCTTGCTCGTTTGGTTGTTAGTAGCTTATTGATCCCAAAATCTCATCAAGCAGCTTCTTGAAGGATCCCAGGGTGTCAGCTTCAACAACATTACTGGGGAGTTGATTCCAGACCCTCACAATTCTCTGTGTACACATAAGGCCTGATTTTCAGAAGGGACAAAGGGAAAAACAGGTCACATCAGAAAGTTGTCAAAAGTTTTCAAAAGTCCTGTAAGTCAGAGATGCAGTAGCATTCCAGTATGCACTCTTTTTGAAAATGCAGTCACATTACAGCTTGTTAAGCAATTATAGTCCAAAATTACTTACTTTCAAAAGGACCAAAATACGAATGTGCCCCTAAATATATTCGCTAAATAAGACATATTGTCATATTGTGACAGAGATCGAATGATTCTTGGTGTTAGATCTCTCTCCCGACCTGTGAGGGCGCTGTGTATAGGGTGCAGAGTACCCTGGACTAAAAGGCAAGACAATTCATTCCCATGGGTACGTGGAAGTTGGTCAGCTAGAAAAGGGGCGGAGCTACTGTACCAAAACTCAATGACCTGAACAGGAAATGGCGAGGCATATGCGGATTAGATGAGCGAATGCGCTCGTTAACCAAGGGGTCATAATGGAGAGTATAAATAGGGGTAGAAGCAAACTAATCTATTCCTTGGTGAATGGTTAGATATGACCTACAAGGAGCCTGTGTTATTGTTGCTGTGAACCGTGAGTTTTGTCTTGTGTGTTTAGTGTTTTGTTGTAACTGTCTGTCTGTTTTTAACACTAGACTGCCAGCAACATGATCCGGAGCTGTAGCACAAGCCAGCACCAACCCGTACATCACTTTCACCCCTGCATTCACTGAGAATTATATTGCACCACTAACACTAATTCAATGTCACTGAAAACTGTGTCTGTGTTCTGTGTTTAGTGTGGGTGTGCAAACTGAACTTCAAACCCGGGGATTTACAAATACAGAGTGATATACGCCACTGTATCACTCCAGCATTACTATTTACAGGTGCTCGCCATAAGGCTCTGGATATTGCTAATTAAAATCAATAAACACCCTTGCACCTGAAAGCCTTTGTCTGTCTGTTTTGTGTCCGCTCTGCACTACACTCACCTGTATTCACTTACCACTCTGTCATATATATATATATATATATATAGATAAATATGCAAAAGTAATAATGCAACATAGAAATGTGAGGTTCTATAGTTGCATTTACTACAGGCAATTTATCACTAAGGAAATGGTGTGATACGTCTTTAAATATCCCACAGTGTAACTGCCATAGGGCTCCACTTCCCCGTATGACCAATGGGGTTTTAATTCTGCATTATTTAAAGTGGTGAATCAGGGGGGAGGTAAAATGGCAGTGTACGTTCTGTTGAGAGGAGAAATCCAACTAACTGAGGGTTGAGTGATTTAGGTAACACAGAAATGGACAGGAATCTAAGGAGAAGATCAATGACCAGTGTATTCCACCCAGTGTGTCTGGAGAGCTTGACAGGTAAACCCATGATTTCTGATTTCTCTTCTGCAGTTTACTACTAAACACTCTGCTGCTGAGACTCAGGTGCAGGTTTAGCTGTAGAAGTGGGGGGTGGGAATATGGACAGGACTGACTCACTCCAAGAAGAGTTATTATTATTTTTAGCAGAAACCTTTATCCATGGCGATTAATTTTTACATACAATTACCCATTTAATACAGTTGGAGTTTACTAGGTAAAGCACCTTGCTCAATGGTAGCTATAGTCAGTCCCTAACCTGGGATTGAATCCACAACTCTCCAGACAACAGTCCAGCGGCCTAACCACTACTCCACACTACAGTGCAGCAGGTTCAGCAGCAGGAACACTTCAATCAGACTCACTGGAACTGGAGCGAGAGGGAGACTGCATCAGTTGATTAACAGCAACATGTTCATTACTTTTTTTGTGTTATTGTGTTATTTCAATTAGAGGCAGCAGCAAAGACACGCCTACTTTTGAAACTTTCAAAACATACCAGAATGTCTGATGCTGAAGTAGCCTAATCAGCTCAATTAAAAGAGAACCTGAATATAAAAAGAAACTCAAACACTGGAATGACATCAAACGCAGGACAAAAGAGGAATACGATTCTGATCCTGTCTGCAGGGAAATGGATGTAGAGGCCAGCAAAAGAATCAAGCTCCTGGAGGAGTTTGTCTAGATGTACGAAAAGAGGCTGCAGATTGAAAAACTCCTCCGAGAACTCAGTTGGATTGCCTGCTGAGCTAGACAGCGTCTTCAGGAGGGCTACCATCTCTAAGACTAAAGGCATCATTGCTTGTGGAGCTGGGGGGGGGGGTGTTCTGGCCAGTGCAGGTTTAATCCGGGCTACTTTTACTGCAGGAGCCTCTGCTGTGCTGGCTTGTTCAGAGCTCTGTGCTTCTATAGCTGGGGGAGTCATTCATTTTGGTGCAAAAATAGGAAAGGCTAAAAGTGGAGAAAAGTGAAATAGTGAAAACAATTAACAGTGATATGAAAGCGCTTGATGAAGCAGGGACGAGCAGAGCACACTGCAAACACAAAAAACAACCAATATATATTGTATTGTATATATTGTATATAAATTATATTAATGTTACTGCCTTGCTTTAGCAGTATGAATTGTAAATACTGTAAAATATGATTTTTTGCAACAATTTAAATTCGTTAATGTCCTTCAAGGAACGTTTTTGTAGAATGTTTGTGCTTTTTCTTTTAATGCAGTATGGGTATGAATAATTTATTTCTCGCCACATTCGTTTTGAAGATTTAATAAATGTGAAATTAGCAGAATTTTCTTGTATTGCAGTATATGTTCAGACATGTGTGACATGTAAGAGATAACACACGACAGGGCGTGGGTTGTGTTGCACTAACATACGGCTGTGGTTGGGTTGGAGGTACAATGCAAAGCTAAGCAGAGAGCCTTCTTTCTTACCAACAAAGCCATAATAAAATATCAGATACGATTAGACTTCAGGTTTTCAACATTTCCAACAATAAGTACAATAATAGAATACTATTTTATCCCAGCTGGCAGGGGTGGAAAAAGTATTCAAACGTGTTACTTGAGTAAAAATACTGTTTAGGAGGGAAAAAAAGTAACTAACCCTCCTATTAGGTTTCAGGTCTATTTGACCCGACTCTAGTTTCCAAATAGCTCAAATTCTATTTTTCTTTTCATTTTCTGATATTTTATGACTTTTTTCTTAAGTTGGGGTCATGAACTTATACACAGAAAATAGAACCTTTGAGATGTTTATTTTTTTTAGAACAGGTCAACTTCACAAGTTTTTACAAAGGAAGATACTGACAACATGCCCCACATGTCATCCAGTTCCTGTCCAGTTTTAAATAACTTTAGCAGAAGTGTTACAGGGACTAGGAGCTCTTAAAATAAACAAATCCCCTGGGCCGGATGAGATCCTCCCAGTAGTACTCAAAGAAATGAAAGAAGTTATTTACAAACCGCTAACCAAGATCATGCAACAGTCTATTGACACAGGGGTGGTACCGACAGACTGGAAAATTGCAAACGTAATACCGATCCACAAAAAGGGAAACAAAACTGAACCAGGTAACTACAGACCAGTAAGCCTGACTTCTATTATATGCAAACTTATGGAAACTATAATAAGATCCAAAATGGAAAATTACCTATATGGTAACAGGGTCCTGGGAGACAGTCAACATGGTTTTAGGAAAAGGAGATCACGTCTAACTAACTTGCTTGATTTTTTTGAGGATGCAACATCGATAATGGATAATTGCAAAGCATATGACATGGTTTATTTGGATTTCCAGAAAGCTTTTGACAAAGTCCCGCACAAAAGATTAATTCTCAAACTAAACGCAGTTGGGATTCAAGGAAACACATGTACATGGATTAGGGAGTGGTTAACATGTAGAAAACAGAAAGTACTGATTAGAGGAAAAACCTCAGAATGGAGTGTGGTAACCAGTGGTGTACCACAGGGATCAGTATTAGGTCCTCTGCTATTCCTAATCTACATTAATGATTTAGATTCTGGTATAGTAAGCAAACTTCTTAAATTTGCAGATGACGCAAAAGTAGGAGGAGTGGCAAACACTGTTGCAGCAGCAAAGGTCATTCAAAATGATCTAGACAAGATTCAGAACTGGGCAGACACATGGCAAATGACATTTAATAGAGAAAAGTGTAAGGTACTGCACGCAGGAAATAAAAATGTACATTATAAATATCATATGGGAGATACTGAAATTGGAGAAGGAATCTATGAAAAAGACCTAGGAGTTTTTGTTGACTCAGAAATGTCTTCATCTAGACAATGTGGGGAAGCTATAAAAAGGCTAACAAGATGCTCGGATACATTGTGAAAAGTGTTGAATTTAAATCAAGTGAAGTAATGTTAAAACCATACAATGCACTAGTAAGACCTCATCTTGAATATTGTGTGCAGTTCTGGTCACCTCGCTATAAAAAAGATATTGCTGCTCTAGAAAGAGTGCAAAGAAGAGCGACCAGAATTATTCCGGGCTTAAAAGGCATGTCATATGCAGACAGGCTAAAAGAATTGAATCTGTTCAGTCTTGAACGAAGAAGACTACGTGGCGACCTAATTCAAGCATTCAAAATTCTAAAAGGTATTGACAGTGTCGACCCAAGGGACTTTTTCAGCCTGAAAAAAGAAACAAGGACCAGGGGTCACAAATGGAGATTAGACAAAGGGGCATTCAGAACAGAAAATAGGAGGCACTTTTTTACACAGAGAATTGTGAGGGTCTGGAATCAACTCCCCAGTAATGTTGCTGAAGCTGACACCCTGGGATCCTTCAAGAAGCTGCTTGATGAGATTTTGGGATCAATAAGCTACTAACAACCAAACGATCAAGATGGGCC